>NC_088346.1:36447500-36615000 GCF_036884655.1 Musa acuminata AAA Group | reverse complement strand
TGTTTGTGTCATCTCGGTCCAACATTAAACATGGAAAGTTTTAATGACAATGACGTATGGGGGAGGAATATATTCCACTAGGCAGTTCATGAATGATTGTTCAAGGGCCACATTTAACCTTACAGACATGCTCTAGCGATATGCTCAAACTAAATGATGTGTACCACCAATGTATTAGGTTGTACCATCTCTGGAGGCCATAATATTGCCCAGCGATGGTCCTCTCCGGAGTCAAAGAAGCATGGCTTATGGTTGATTTCCTAGATTAATTCTAGCATAAAGAAAAGCTGGCCTAATTATATATATCTAGTGTTCCCTGATGGCGAGCGTTCTAAGAAAAAGCTACTTACAAATCACTTGATTGCAGAAACTGTGTATTTTTCATCCTGTCGTATCATTATGTTTTGTATCAGTTGTAATCACAGTAAGCTAGAAAACAAAAGAAGGAGCAAGTGGCCAAGCGAAACTTCGATTAAAACTAGTCTAAGGAAAAGTTTCAGACACATCCTGCAGCAAAAGTTAGATCATAAGGTCTTCTTTATAGCAGACAAGACTTTATGAGAGGGTAAGGGGAATATATGCTGCCGACCCACTTCTCATTTGTTCTTTAGTCAAAGAAGAAAGCAGCTACCTCCAGTCCGGCATCTGCATCCACTTCTGCACAAGCAACGCAGCGATCCAATCACTGCTTCAACTTTTAGAGCCTAAACCTTACCAAGATACATGTTAAAGCAATCGACTTCGAATGGGTATTTTTTGTTTCAAGTCGTTGTGGTGATGGAGTTTCACGTTGATTTAGGGATTTGCGGGATCTGGACTGGGATTCCTGGCCATGTCTTGGTGCGTGGAGCAAAGAGGGCCGGTCTTCACTGCAGCATTCATGCCTTTTGTACAGATTTTTGGGGCAGGCATCGACTTCACCATCCTCCATGAGCAGGTTTACCTCGGAAGGTATCGTGGTGTCCTGTTACTCATACTCATCTCTTGCTTTCTTGTGATTACATTACTGGTTTTACATGCTCTCTTTCGTGGTGTTGGCAGTGTTTTGGGGTCAGTTCTGGTGATTGCTGGCCTCTACTCTCTTTTGTGGGGCAAGAACAAGGAAGCCCGCAGCTGTGCAGCGAAGGCAGCAGAGGGGAATGGAGAGAACCAAGTGCAAGTACAACTGCAATCTGTGTGAAAGAAGGCATTTTTTTGGAGGACTGACGTCCACCATCTTCAACGCACATGTTCTGTAATACTTGTAGCCTGTGTGCATGCATAAGATCCAAGTCCTTATCTTGTATGTTAAGTTCAAGCTTCCTCGGATAATATTGAAGTCAGGATACGGAGTCAACTCTGAAAAATCAAAAACTATTACCTTCACTATCTTTGTTGTTTTCAGTGAGATCAGAGCCAGACACTTAGATCATCAAATAAAATGTGTTGCTACATGACATCACATGGCACCAAAATGCAAATGTGTAATATAAATTAAGCGGGTTGGGGCTCACTGCCCCTTAATTTAGTAACCTCTGGCTAAAATTTTCTTTTAATACAAGTGTTCCTTTTGTTTCAAAAAATAAAAAAAAAGAAAGGAAAAACCATTTCAGGTCTGTAAATTACAATAGAGTTGAGCTCTAAAACCATGTTTTGTGCCTCCAATGTTACACCCTTATTCATCCATATTCCTAGCGGAAATATTAATCAGTATGACTTGTTGAGAATATAGCTAATAATGCAAACTGAAATCCCATAAAAATGTCCTTTTGGAAGCTTGAGCTCAACATAGGATGATGATGGTGTAGCATTTTTAAGTTAATTTAGGGAGAACAAAACATTAGTTTCTCGGTAGCTCTCATGTCCATATAGGACCAGGACATAGCTTGAAGGTTTCAAACACAGTCTCATATGAGATTAAGCATCCCTATCCCTCGGGTTGTTGTAGATGGATAATAAACTAATGGAGTAGCCCGTTCTTTTTGCAAGCAGGAACAAAGCTATATTCCTCAACTAAACTTTGCAGCACGAAACAGAGTTCGTCTTCAGTGCCTTGCCTTGTCTTCAAATTCCATCTTGCTATATTCCTCAACTAAACTTTGCAGCACAAAACAGAGTTCGTTTTCAGTGCCTTGCCTTTCTTCCAATTCCATCTTTTTATTAACATTGTATTATCTTGAATTCCATCTCTATTAACACACGGAACTATCGACTAACTAGTCGACTTGATTGATTTACTGTCAAAGATACAAGTCTTTCTTAATGACTCCTCTTTACTGATAAGGGAGCTAACGTAGTCGATCGATGTAGAGGGATCATTGGGAGAGATGATTTACCGAGAGTAGCCTGGCCCTGGCATGCTGAAGTCGGGTGGGAGTGCTAGATTCCCCTAGCTGTTGAGCCGCCTCTTTGGCCATGTCTATGGATGGCGCCAGGGTTCCTACACAACTGGTCTATGCTAGGGGTGTCCCGATTCGACCCCTTCGATGCATCTCCAAGCTTCTGTTTTGTCTTCTATAGTTTATCTTCTAGTGTTTGTCTTTGTTATAGTGGAAGCACTGCCCTTTGTCTTTTGCTGGGTCCTTCATGGCAACCTTTGCTTTACCCGGTCTGGCTTGCCTTTGCCCTTTTCAAGAGCCTTTTTTTTCTTTATGGTCTCACTAGTATAGAGAATTGGTTTCTCTTTCTTGATAGTACTCTCTGCCTTCCTCAATATATTAATGAGCTCAGGGAGAGTTATCTCAAGCTTGTTTATATTAAAATTCATTATATACTAAGAAAGGAAATCTAATAGGGACTAAAACATAAGACTCATACATAGGTTATCCTCTAGGATTATTTCTAGACATGTGAGTTTCTCTATCCACTCATTCATTTTTAGGACATGGTTTTGAACCGATGTTCTCTTAGTCATCCTAGTGCGGAAAAGACTTTTGGATATCTCATATCGCTGAGTCATTTATTATTCCTCAAATAGTTTGTGGACATGCAGGAGAATGAATATGACATCAATCTTTTCATGCTGTCTTTGTAACTCAGGGGTCATGGAGCCTAACATGTAACACTGAGCAAGAGTGCAGTCATTTATGTGAGCGATCTCATCCTCGCTTACCTCTTTCTCGGGTGCAAGCAACACTGTATCAAGGATGTATATGATTTTCTCCGTCGTGAAAATGATTCTGAGGTTGTGGAGCTATTATGTGTAATTTGGACTAATGAGGCAGTTGACATCAAATATGCCATGAAGGGATTTGAAAGCGATATTTTCTAAAAATAAATATGTAGCAAAAATAAATAACATGCAGACTTTACAAAGAGTAAACGACTAAGATATGATCTTCTTGTTGAATCTCAGATTTTGATGATGAAACCAATTGATAATGTTATGATCCAATCTGTATTTTGAGTGATGCAGGACTAGCTTCGATCAAGGAGAGGCAAATTGATTGAATTAGGAGGAATCAGATGTTGGGCCGGAGTTGAACATATCAGGAGATTAGACGTCGGGCCGGAGGATCGGTCGATGTGCCAGTAGAAAGACATCATACCGTGAGTTCGAGCATTAGGCCAAAGGATCAGATATTGCACCAAAGAGACCGAAAGTTAAGGGAGTCAATATACCAATTGGGTAATACGCCGAAGGAGAGGACGATGCGCCGAAGGATCGGACGAAGCGTTGGAAGAACCAATAACATGCCATACAATATATGATTCGTGCTTTGTAATAATTTATCTAGATCGAGTTAGTTTAGGTCTAATTGAATCAGTATTAGGATGAAATAATGCCAATTCAATTAGGGGCCAATTAGGCCTGAATTAGGGTTGAATTGGGCATATTGTTTGGCGGTGGTACCGCCCAGACTAGGCGGTGGTACCGCCCAGACTAGGCGGTGGTACCGCCCAGACTAGGCGGTGGTACCGCCCAGATATAGTCTTCAAGACTATGTCAAGTGGTGGTACCACCAAACTAGGTAGTGGTATTGCCTAGACATAGTCTTTCAGTGTTAATATGTCAGGTGGTAGTAACGCCCAATGTCAGACTAGCAAGTGATGGTACCACAAGTACCCGGGGATTTGAATTTTAGCTCCATGTTTTGAAGCTATTTGGGGTCTATAAATACCCCACAAATTTTTGCTTGGTATACACATGAAAATAGAATAAAAATTCTATGATTCCAAGGTTGTAAACTCTTAAAGTGTAGAGTCTCTCCTCCTATAGCTAAGGAATAGTCCTAAGGGAGGTGTGTGAGAGAACACTTATAAAAGAGGGGTGTAAAGGTTCTCTCCTGAACCTATGAAAAGGAGAAAAAGGTGTAAAAGGGTAGTTGGTTTTCATCCATTAAAGGAAGACTATTAATGGATGCTAATGGCCTCGATGGAAGAGGAATCAGGAGTGGACATCGATCACGATGATCGAACCACTATAAACTTAGTTTACATTTGTGTTTTGTTATTTACCTTTATTGCAAACTATTTTATTTTCTCATTACTTTAGTGACACACTCTTACAAACATTTTCAAAGTTAAACATTTCTGATATGAGCTTTTATCACACAAAGAATTCTGACTTGACGTAATTTTTATATATGCACTAATTCATCCCCCCTCTTAGTGCCGACTTGATCATAACACTTTTATCTTAATATACTTTCACTATTTTTTCGCAAAACATAACTCCCTCCAATGTGTGAATCGAAGATCTCCGACGGATCTTTAGTGGGGATCGGGATCCAATCGGCGTCTTGATGTAATCTCGAGGGACTCAACCAATCACACTAAGCCTAAAAGGTAGGTAACTCTTGCCGATCACAACTCCTTATGATTCTTGTCCTATTTGACATTCGAACCATTATGGTCTCGAAGGACTTGACTAACCATGATGTCCAGTTAAGTTATCACCATCGTTTTAAGATGAGTCTAACTCGATGATATGCCCTCAAGGGACTCAATCAAGCATACTACGTCTTTAAGTCACTAGTGATATCTCTATATCATACGTAAGATCTCGAATTGTAATATAGGTGAGCCTCGAGGGACTCGACTAATTCAAAAAATATTGAAAATCAATTTTTTCCTATAATGATGGAAGGTTACGTAGGCTAATTTAATTGCCTCGCGTCTATTGACGTAACATTATTGAGAGAGATTTTTGATTCAGTCTCCTAATATAACATGTCATACATATACATATTTAATATATATCTATATCGTATATATATATATATATATACACACACATACAAATCTAGTAGGTATATAAGTAATCATACATTATATAAGTAATCACACCAGATGATCATGGACCACGACCTAATATGATCAAGCCCGAGCTAGTGGGCCCAATCACTCACATTACGATCTATGTGTGCATCAGTATATTTCTATACCTTGTGATCATCCATCTTATCCTCATAGGTTTTGTCGATATTTTGGTTCAACTCTATGCGTCGTGATCATCCGTCTTGACCTCATGCATCCCGCTACCGCTTCCACGCTCCTTTTGTGCCACCTCAAGTACTTATAATTTAATTATAGACACACAGGCCTGATAATAAATGAGAAAAAAATTGGAGACTCATAGGCCCTAATAATAATAATAATCACATCACATGTACACACACATCATATGGCCCATGATCATTCGTTTACATCATACATCACATGTACACATCACCATGTAAGACAACTAGATAATAATAATAATAATTAATTAATTAAAATATTTAATTAATTACTTTATAGACCTTTTGGGTACCCTACACTAGGGTACCCTATGCGGTCGAGAAACCTTGGCTACCAAGGTTACCCCTATGGCTAGGAATCCTTGGCAACAAGACTACTTTGGGCGACCAAGGTTCCTTGGCCCCCAAGGTTGCCTTTGTTGAATCTCGAATTTTGATAATGAAACCAATTAATAGTGTTTATGATTTGATCTGCATTTTGAGTAATGCAGGAAGCTTCAATCAGGGAGAGACAATTAAAGCAGGAAGAATCATGTTGGGATGGAGAAAAACATGTCAAAAGATTGGACATCGAGCCGAAGGGTTGGTCGACGTATCGACAGAAGGCTTCGGGCCATGGGTTCGGGCATCAGACTAAGAAGAATAAAAATTAGGCCAAGGAAATCGGAGTTACAGAGGTCAACTGACCGATTGGGCAATAGGCCGCAAGAGAGGACGATGCGTCGAAGAATCAGACGAAGCGTCGATAAACCAATGACATGCCAAACAACACTTGATTCAAGCTTTGTAATAATTGTCTAGATCAAAGTCGATTTTAAGTATAAAGGATTAACTATGATAGCGATCAAGGCATAAAGCAAAATGAAGTCCCGGAGTCAAGAACGAGATTTTGTTGGAAGTTCGAGAGTTCGACGGAAGTCCGGACGTTTGTCAGAAGGTCTGCTAGAATTGACCGAGAAGTCTAGGAGCTTACCAAAGAAGCTCATCGGAACTCACTAAGAAGATCGTGATGAAGTCCAGGAGCTTGCCGGGAGTCTGTTGGAACATTTCTGAGAGATCGTCAAAAGTTCGTCGGAAGATTGCTAGAAGAAACTTAGACTTATGGACTTATTTAGCTTAGTGTATGCCTTAAAATTCATAATGAACACATAATTGAATTAGAAATGAGCTAACTCAATTAGGGGCCAATTGGGCTTAAGTTTGGGCTATGTTAAGCCAAGTGAAAGGACCAAACAGTAACCCAACAGGTGGCACTATCATGGCATAATCTTCGAGACCATGTCAGGTAGTGGTACCACTAGTCTAGGCAGTGGTACCGCCCAGGCATAGTCTCCGAGAGACTGTCAAGTGGTGGTACTGCTAGATTGGCAGGGTGTCAAGCGGTGGTAATGCAAGACTAGGTGGTGGTATCACCCAACATAAGCGGTAGTACTGCTAGTAGCTGGAGGACCCAGGATGAACATTTTTTGGCTCCAAGTTTGAATCCACTTGAGGCCTATAAATACCCCTCTTATCCCTGGTTAACTTACATAAGAATTGAGAGTGAAAAAGGAAGAAAATGTTGTTGTAATCTTGTGTGAACTCCTCTCAAACTCTAAGTGTTAGTAAAGTTTAAGAGAGGAGGTTGTGGGGGTATAAATGTTCTCTCTTGAGCCTATTAAAAGGAGAATAGAGATATAAGAAGGAGATTAGTCTTTGCCTATTGAAGGAAGACTGTTAGTGGATGCCGGTGGCCTGGACGAAAGAGGAATCGGGAGTGGATATAGGTTATGACGACTGAACCATTATAAAATTGGTTTACATATCTTTTTGAGCAATTTATCTTTACTACAAACTGCCTTAGCTTCTTATTGCTTTCACTACACTTCCTTATGCTTCCAAGTTAATATCTTTCTGATCGGTTTTTAACGAATGAATATTTTTCGAAATCGATATTTTTACCGTTGCACTAATTCACCCCCCCTCTTAGTGCCGACTCGTTCTTAACAGTTGGTATCAAAACCACGTTCTTTTCTTATTTGGTTTTTGGTTTAACAACCAAGAGAAATATCTCTTTTTGACTTTCAAGAGGGCTTTTCTATCATTCACAATGTTTAATGGGACAGACTACACATATTGGAAAACTCGAATGAGAGTTCTCTTACTTTCTTTGGATTTGAATTTATGGAATATTGTTGAAAGTGATTTTCAAAAGTATTTTACTCCAATGAACGAATGAAATGATTTAGAAAAGAAAATATTTTCTTTAAATGCTAGAGTTATGAATGCTCTATTTTGCGCCTTAAACAAAAATGAATTCAATCGGGTTTTTGCTTGTGAAATGACTTTAGATATTTGGCATACTCTTGAAATCACATACAAAGGCACAATTAAGATTAAAGATTTTAAAATTAATCTTTTGATGTGTGATTTTGAATTATTTCATATAAAGCCAAGCAAAACCATTAGAGACATATACACCCATTTTACGGATGTTGTCAATGGTTTAAAAGTACTTGGTAAAAGTTTTTCGAATCTTGAACTTGTTAATAAAGTTTTACGATCTCTTTCTAAAAATTGGGATTCAAAAGTAACTACAATACAAGAGACAAATGATTTAAATAATTTTTCACTTGAAGAACTTATCGAATCTTTGATGACCTATGAAATGACATATGATGAACTTAATGAACATAAGAACTATCTTCTAAAGAAAAGGAAGGATTTTGCACTTAGAATAAAAGAAGACCACTCGAGCAAAAGCTTAAGTGATGATAAACTTGAACTTATCATAATAAAGCTTAAAAAGTTCTTAAAACAAAAATCAAAGAACAAAAGTAAACTTAAAAAGAATGCAACTACTTGCTATGAACGCGAGAAGTGTTGAATCTCGGATTTTGATGATGAAGTCAATTGTCATTTGTTATCTAATCTATGTGTTGAGATAAGTGTGCAGGATTAACTACGATGAGAGTAAGACAAGCAGCAGGAGTTGCGCCGGAGTCAAGATCATGATCACGTTGGGAGTTCGAGAGTTCGACGGAAGTTCGGACGGTCGTCGGAGGTTCAGAGAGAACAGATCCGAGAAGTCCAGAAGCTTGCCAAGCGAAGCTCGTCGGAACTCGCCAAGTGGATCGTCGCAAAGTCCAGGAGTATGCCGGATGTCCGCAGAAGGATCACCGAGGGTTATCGGTTGATCGACGGAAGTTGGCAGGAAACTCGCCGGAAGAAGCGATTGACGCATCGGAGCAAAGCTGCAGAAGTTGTCTTAGAGTTAATCGTAGTTAGCATGATGATTAAGCATGAAAATGGGAGGTGATCCCATTAGCTTAATCTTGGGGCAATTGGGCCCCTGAAAAGATTCAAAGTGGGCCGAATGGAGTGAACCATTCGGACCCTGATTGCACCAGGAGGTGCAACCGCCCCAGCCAGGAGGTGCAACCGCCTGGGCTGTGGGGTTGGGAGGTGCAACCGCCCCAGCCAGGAGGTGCAACCGCCTGGGCTGTGGGGTTGGGAGGTGTAACCGCCCCAGCCAGGAGGTGCAACCGCCAGGGCTGCGAGGCTGGGAGGTGCAACCGCCCCAGCCAAGAGGTTGCACCGCCAGAGCTCAAGTTCCGAGCTCTGCCAGGCGATGCAACCACCAAGCTCAGTCTTCGAGCTTTGGCAGAGAGGTGCATCAGCCTGAGCTCAATCTCGAGCTCTGCCAGGTGATGCATTCACCAAGCTCAGTCTTCGAGCTCTGGCAGAGAGGTGGATCAGCCTGAGCTCAGCTTGGAGCTCTGCCAGGTGATGCAACCACCGAGCTCAGTTTCGAGCTCTGCCAGGTGATGCAATCACCAAGCTCAGTCTTCGAGCTCTGCCAGGTGATGCAACCATCGAGCTCAGTCTTCGAGCTCTGGCAGAGAGAAGCAATCGGCAGAGCTCAGTCTTCGAGCTCTGCCAGGCGGTGCCACCTCTCCAGTCGAGAGGTGCAACCGCCTGATCCCAGAATTCTGGGATTTGATCGATTTGATCGTTTTGAGCTCGAATTTTGAATTGGGTTGGGGCCTATAAATACCCCACCCATTCAGCACTGAAAAGATACAGACCTATACCGAAATCTTGATCTTTTCTGTGAATCTAAGAGCTCAAAAGTGTTGTAAAGCCTTTAAGTCTCCTCCTTCTGTTCTTCAAGTTCTTGATTGTAAAGTGAGGAGAGAAAGGTCTGTAAAGGTTGTCTCCTAAGCCTGTCAAAAGGAGAGAAATTGTAAGAGGGAAGTTTGGCCTTCGCCCATTGAAGGAAGGCACCTAGTTGACGTCGGTAACCTCATCGGTGGAGGAAGCCAAAAGTGGAGTAGGTCAAGGCTGACCGAACCACTCTAAATCTCTGGTTTGCGTTTATTTTCGAGCACTTTATCATTACTGCAAACCTCCCTCATCACTACTGCTCTCTGCGCTTTCACGAACAAGTTCTAAGAGCTGTTCTTCCAAATCTGCATTCAGACGTAACTTCGTATTTTCATACATTACAGTTTACGTTTACGTTTGATTCTGCAGAACTGTTTTCCGCGCTTTTACGAACGAGCTTCCTTGCAGTTTACGCTTACATTTTAATCCTATTAATAACTGCAATCTGTCCTCTACGATTTTACGAACGAGTTTCAACATTTAGACGTAAAACTGCTTTCAGACGTAAATCGGCTTTCCTCGCTCAATCATCAGATTTCAGTTCACGTTTACGTCTTGATTTCAACTGCATACTGCCTTCTGCGAGTATACAAACAAGTTTCAAAGTTTAGACGTAAATCTGCGTCTAGACGTAAAACTGCGTTTAGACGTAAATCTGCGTTTAGACGTAAAACTGCGTTTAGACGTAAAACTGCGTTTAGACGTAAAACTGCGTTTAGACGTAAATCTGCGTTTAGACGTAAAACTGCGTTTAGACGTAAAACTGCGTTTAGACATAAAACTGCGTTTAGACGTAAATCTGCATTTAGACGTAAAACTGCGCTTAGACGCAAAACTGCGCTTAGACGCAAAACTGCGCTTAAACGCAATCTGCGCTTAGACGCAAACTGCACTTAGATACAAACTGAGAATTTGCTTTTGCATCATAATAGTTTTTGAACGAACGCAGCTTTTGGTTTTTAAATTATTATAAGATTTCCGCTGCACTAATTCACCCCCCCCCCCTCTTAGTGCTCTTGATCCTAACAATTGGTATCAGAGCAAGGTTAACTCTCTAAAGGATTAAAACCCAAGAGAGATGGCATACGCCGGAAACCAAGAGGGGCATTCGATTACACGTCCACCCATGTTCAGTGGAACGGACTACACTTACTGGAAGACCCGAATGAGGATCTTTCTTATTTCTATGGATTTTGAACTGTGGAACCTTGTTGAAAATGGATTTTCAAAATCTTCTCTTCCAATGATCGATTGGAACGATTTGGAGAAGAAGGCTTTCGCTCTTAATGCAAAGGCTATGAATGCCTTATTTTGCGCACTTGATAAAAACGAGTTTAATCGTGTTTCAACTTGCGAAACTGCTTTTGATATTTGGCACACACTTGAAGTGACCCACGAGGGCACAAGTAGAGTGAAAGAGTCAAAAATCAATCTGTTGCTGCATTCTTTTGAACTTTTCCGAATGAAACCGAGTGAAACCATTGGCGACATGTTTACCCGTTTCACGGATGTCGTCAACGGTCTAAAAGGACTCGGAAAGAGCTTTTCGGATTTTGAGCTTGTTAATAAGATACTAAGATCCCTTCCTAAGAGTTGGGATCCTAAAGTCACCGCCATTCAAGAGGCAAAAGATCTGCGAAATTTCCCTCTTGAAGAACTAATCGGGTCATTAATGACCTACGAAATGACCTGCAAAGCTCATGAAGAGCAAGAAGACATCCTTCCAAAGAACAGGAAGGATATGGCACTTAAAACTTCTGAATGCCACTTGAGAGAAAACTCAAGTGATGAGGATTGTGACGATGACTTGGCACTTTTGACAAGAAAGTTTAAGAAATTCTTCAAAAGAAACAAGTTTAAAAACGATGTGAAAAATAAACTTGAACCCAAAAAGGACCAAGTGATCTGCTACGAATGTAAAAAGCCGGGACACTACAAAAGTGATTGTCCCCAAGTCAAGAAAAGAACAACAAAGAAGAAGGCGCTCCAAGCAACATGGGATGATTCGAGCGCATCTGAGGAAGAGGAGTCCAACACCGAGCAAGTTGCTCATTACGCCTTTATGGCCATCGAAGAGGAGGTAACGAATTTATTAGATGCTGATTTATCTTTCGATGAATTACTAAATGCCTTCCATGATTTATTTGATGAATGCAAAGTTATAAATAAGAAATACAAGTTGCTAAAAAAGGTACATGATAATCTTACTTGTGAGTTTGATAAGTTAAAAGTCGAACATCATGATAGTCTAAATTCATGTATCAAATGTCATGATTTAGAAACTATACAAAAAGAAAACTTGCTACTTAAGGACACCTTGAAGAAATTCGAGGTTGGTAGCAAGTCATTAAACATGATCCTTACAAACAAGGGTCATGCTCCCAAAAGAAGTGGGATTGGATTTGTGAGGAGTCCTCACCGAAATCCAACTACCTTTGTAAAAGGCCCCATCTTGCATGTTCAAAACCAAACCAAGTGCAACTTTTGTTGCAAATCTGGACACAAGACACACTGTTGTCCATTTAAGAAAATAAGTCCAAACAAATTAATTTGGGTTCCTAAAGGAACCATGATAAACTCTATGCAACATGATAGAAAATGTAGATCTATTTATGAGGCACCCAAAAGCAAATGGGTACCTAAACGTCATCCTTTCTTGTAGAAAACTAAACAATCGCAAGCTAGGAGCAAGAAATGGTACCTTGATAGTGGATGCTCAAGGCATATGACCGGAGATCCATCTCAATTCTCTAAGCTCTCTAGCATAGACGAAGGATATGTCACCTTCGGAGACAACAACAAGGGTAAAATCATTGGCAAAGGAACCATAGGTAACAAATCCAACCTTTCTATTGAAGATGTTTTACTAGTTGATGGTTTAAAACATAACCTCTTGAGCATTAGTCAATTATGTGATAAAGGATATATTATAAGATTTGAATCTAATGCCTGCATCATTGAAAAACCACACAAAAATGTATCTATGATTGCATTAAAACAAAACAACGTATACACTATTGACATCAATGACTTATGTGATGAAATGTGCTTTGCCGTTATGAATGAGGATGCTTGGCTATGGCATAGAAGATTAGGTCATGCTAGCATGAAACTAATCAATCAAGTATCATCTAGAGAACTTGTAAGAGGAATTCCTCATATCAAGTTCATCAAAGATAATGTATGTGATGCTTACCAATTAGGTAAGCAAATTAAGGGTAGCTTCAAAGCTAAGAATCAAATAAGCACTTCTAGGCCCTTACAATTGATCCATATGGACTTGTTCGGACCAATCTCTACATCGAGTCTAGGAGGTAGCAAATACGCCTTTGTCATTATTGATGACTACAGCAGATATACATGGACCTACTTCTTAAAACAAAAAAATGAATGCTTTAGACATTTTACCCAGTTTTGTAAACTTGTTCAAAATAAGAAGGAATCTATGATTTCGTCAATTAGAAGTGATCACGGTGGAGAATTTCAAAACCATGACTTCCAAGAATTCTGTGAACTCAACGGATACAACCATAACTTCTCTACTCCAAGAAATCCTCAACAAAATGGGGTAGTAGAAAGAAAAAATCGAAATTTGCAAGAAATGGCAAGAACCATGTTGAATGAACATAGCCTACCCAAATATTTTTGGGCCGAAGCTGTAAACACTGCATGTTATATTTTAAATAGAGTCCTAGTAAGACCCTTACTCACCAAAACTCCTTATGAGTTATGGAATAACAAAAAACCCAATGTCTCATATTTTAAAGTCTTTGGGTGTAAGTGTTTTATCTTGAATGAAAAGGATAACTTAGGAAAATTCGATGCTAAATCTGATGAAGGAATCTTTCTTGGTTATTCTTCGGTTTCTAAAGCTTTTCGCATCTTCAATAAAAGAACCTTAATTATTGAAGAATCCATCCATGTTGTTTTCAATGAGATTTCAGAAATTAAGAAAAATGATCTTGATGATGATATTAATTTTGATTCCTTGAATTTAAACGAAACCCCGTCTCCAACTAGCAACTTGGTTGCATCCACTTCCAAAACATCCTTACCCAAGGATTGGAAGTATATAGATGCTCATCCTAAGGAGCTAATCCTAGGAGACACATCAAAGGGGGTTCAAACACGATCTTCTTTTAAAAACTTTTGTGCCAACGCCGCTTTTCTCTCCCAAATTGAACCCAAATGTGTTGATGAAGCCATGAAAGATGATTCATGGATTATCGCAATGCAAGATGAATTAAATCAATTTGAGAGAAATGAGGTGTGGACGCTTGTTCCTAGGCCAAATGACCATTTAGTAATTGGTACTAAATGGGTCTTTAGAAACAAGCAAGATGAAAATGGTATCGTGGTTAGAAACAAGGCTAGATTAGTGGCCAAAGGTTTCAACCAAGAAGAAGGTATCGATTACGAAGAAACCTTCGCACCTGTGGCTCGATTGGAAGCCATAAGGATGCTCCTTGCCTACGCTAGTTGCAATAATTTTAAGTTATTTCAAATGGATGTTAAAAGCGCTTTTCTAAATGGTTTCATTTCCGAAGAAGTTTATGTTGAACAACCTCCTGGATTTGAAAATAATGGCTACCCTAATCATGTGTTTAGATTAACTAAAGCTCTCTATGGTTTAAAACAAGCCCCAAGGGCTTGGTATGAGAGACTTAGTTCTTTTCTCATTGAAAATAATTTCATAAAAGGCAAGGTTGATACTACATTGTTTATCAAGAATTTTGAAAATGATTTTCTCATTGTTCAGATTTATGTTGATGACATTATCTTTGGTTCTACAAATGAATCTCTTTGTGAATCCTTTGCGAAAACTATGAGTCATGAATTCGAAATGAGTCTAATGGGAGAGTTAACATTCTTCTTAGGCCTACAAATCAAACAACTAAGCAATGGCATCTTTATTAGTCAGACCAAATATGCTGTGAGTTTACTAAAGAAGTTCAAAATGAATAATTCAAAAGCCATTGACACCCCTATGAGCACCTCCACTAAGTTAGAAATTGATGAGAATGGAGAAAGCTTCGATCAAAAAACCTATAGGAGTATGATAGGAAGTTTACTTTACCTCACTGCCACCAGACCAGACATCATGTTCAGTGTAGGACTTTGTGCCAGATTTCAATCAGACCCTAAGATATCTCATCTCAAAGAAGTCAAAAGAATACTCAGATATCTTAATGGAACTACCAATCTAGGATTATGGTACCCAAAATCAGAAAATTTTGAATTAACAGCCTATGCTGATGCGGACTTCGCTGGCTGTAAACTAGACAGAAAAAGCACATCAGGATCATGTCAATTTTTAGGACATGCCCTTGTATCCTGGTCATCTAAGAAACAAAACTCGGTTGCCCTATCAACAACCGAAGCTGAATACATTGTAGCAAGTGCATGCTGTGCACAAGTTGTATGGATGAAAAACACTTTAGAAGATTACAAAGTGAATCTTAAAGATATTCCCATTAAATGTGATAACACGAGTGCAATATGCTTAACTAAAAATCCTATACAACACTCAAGAACAAAACACATTGATATTAGACATCACTTTATACGAGATCATGTCACTAATCATGATGTAACCATAGAGTTTATTGATACCAAACATCAACTAGCTGATATCTTCACAAAACCCCTATGTGAAGAACAATTTGATTACATAAGAAGAGAATTAGGAATGTTGATGTGTCCGAATACTTAAATTTATTTTTCAAATGTTATTACTATTACATGCCTTGACAACGCTTGATCAAATAACATGTTGCAAATTATGTGACAAATATTTTTAACCAAATGCATGTAAGAAGTTCATTTTTCGGGTTGTATGCTAAAAATGGGATGTTCCCGTACACTCTTATGAAAACTCTTTGGAAAATGACTTTCCTCCGTCAAGCAAAAACAATAAAGAGATATATGTGTCATGACTTCCTTTATATGCTTGATAATGCTGTCATGCTTTTTGTTGATGACAAAGGGGGAGAAAAATATGAATTGATAAACACTATATCATAGCTGAACTGCCATAATCATATCTATGTCATAGTTGCAAATACTTGAGTGATGCTATAAACAATGTTATGCCATCCTTGCATCACCAAGAGATATGTGAACATGTACTATAGTTTGCATCATATCTTGATTTGATATTGTGAAGAAAATGCAAACTTACTAGAAAATCTCAAATGTGAGCATCATGTAAAAAGTCCTTCGTTGCTTTATATGATTACATGATGAATGGTTACAAACACTATCATACAAACTTGATGATGTATGTCATGCCTTGACATAATTCTTGAAGAGATACATCATGATAGGCATCATGATGGGAGCATTGATAAGTTTAACTGATCTAACTTATCAATACGTCACTTGAATTCTTAGGTCTTGAATTCAAGGTTGACTTATCTCAACTATGGCATATAGATAGGGGGAGTTAAGGACAACTCCTTTATCAATTGATTGTCATCATCAAAAAGGGGGAGATTGTTGAATCTCGGATTTTGATGATGAAGTCAATTGTCATTTGTTATCTAATCTATGTGTTGAGATAAGTGTGCAGGATTAACTACGATGAGAGTAAGACAAGCAGCAGGAGTTGCGCCGGAGTCAAGATCATGATCACGTTGGGAGTTCGAGAGTTCGACGGAAGTTCGGACGGTCGTCGGAGGTTCAGAGAGAACAGATCCGAGAAGTCCAGAAGCTTGCCAAGCGAAGCTCGTCGGAACTCGCCAAGTGGATCGTCGCAAAGTCCAGGAGTATGCCGGATGTCCGCAGAAGGATCACCGAGGGTTATCGGTTGATCGACGGAAGTTGGCAGGAAACTCGCCGGAAGAAGCGATTGACGCATCGGAGCAAAGCTGCAGAAGTTGTCTTAGAGTTAATCGTAGTTAGCATGATGATTAAGCATGAAAATGGGAGGTGATCCCATTAGCTTAATCTTGGGGCAATTGGGCCCCTGAAAAGATTCAAAGTGGGCCGAATGGAGTGAACCATTCGGACCCTGATTGCACCAGGAGGTGCAACCGCCCCAGCCAGGAGGTGCAACCGCCTGGGCTGTGGGGTTGGGAGGTGCAACCGCCCCAGCCAGGAGGTGCAACCGCCTGGGCTGTGGGGTTGGGAGGTGCAACCGCCCCAGCCAGGAGGTGCAACCGCCAGGGCTGCGAGGCTGGGAGGTGCAACCGCCCCAGCCAAGAGGTTGCACCGCCAGAGCTCAAGTTCCGAGCTCTGCCAGGCGATGCAACCACCAAGCTCAGTCTTCGAGCTTTGGCAGAGAGGTGCATCAGCCTGAGCTCAGTCTCGAGCTCTGCCAGGTGATGCATTCACCAAGCTCAGTCTTCGAGCTCTGGCAGAGAGGTGGATCAGCCTGAGCTCAGCTTGGAGCTCTGCCAGGTGATGCAACCACCGAGCTCAGTTTCGAGCTCTGCCAGGTGATGCAATCACCAAGCTCAGTCTTCGAGCTCTGCCAGGTGATGCAACCATCGAGCTCAGTCTTCGAGCTCTGGCAGAGAGAAGCAATCGGCAGAGCTCAGTCTTCGAGCTCTGCCAGGCGGTGCCACCTCTCCAGTCGAGAGGTGCAACCGCCTGATCCCAGAATTCTGGGATTTGATCGATTTGATCATTTTGAGCTCGAATTTTGAATTGGGTTGGGGCCTATAAATACCCCACCCATTCAGCACTGAAAAGATACAGACCTATACCGAAATCTTGATCTTTTCTGTGAATCTAAGAGCTCAAAAGTGTTGTAAAGCCTTTAAGTCTCCTCCTTCTGTTCTTCAAGTTCTTGATTGTAAAGTGAGGAGAGAAAGGTCTGTAAAGGTTGTATCCTAAGCCTGTCAAAAGGAGAGAAATTGTAAGAGGGAAGTTTGGCCTTCGCCCATTGAAGGAAGGCACCTAGTTGACGTCGGCAACCTCATCGGTGGAGGAAGCCAAAAGTGGAGTAGGTCAAGGCTGACCGAACCACTCTAAATCTCTGGTTTGCATTTATTTTCGAGCACTTTATCATTACTGCAAACCTCCCTCATCACTACTGCTCTCTGCGCTTTCACGAACAAGTTCTAAGAGCTGTTCTTCCAAATCTGCATTCAGACGTAACTTCGTATTTTCATACATTACAGTTTACGTTTACGTTTGATTCTGCAGAACTGTTTTCCGCGCTTTTACGAACGAGCTTCCTTGCAGTTTACGCTTACATTTTAATCCTATTAATAACTGCAATCTGTCCTCTACGATTTTACGAACGAGTTTCAACATTTAGACGTAAAACTGCTTTCAGACGTAAATCGGCTTTCCTCGCTCAATCATCAGATTTCAGTTCACGTTTACGTCTTGATTTCAACTGCATACTGCCTTCTGCGAGTATACAAACAAGTTTCAAAGTTTAGACGTAAATCTGCGTCTAGACGTAAAACTGCGTTTAGACGTAAATCTGCGTTTAGACGTAAAACTGCGTTTAGACGTAAAACTGCGTTTAGACGTAAAACTGCGTTTAGACGTAAATCTGCGTTTAGACGTAAAACTGCGTTTAGACGTAAAACTGCGTTTAGACGTAAAACTGCGTTTAGACGTAAATCTGCATTTAGACGTAAAACTGCGCTTAGACGCAAAACTGCGCTTAGACGCAAAACTGCGCTTAGACGCAAACTGCACTTAGATACAAACTGAGAATTTGCTTTTGCATCATAATAGTTTTTGAACGAACGCAGCTTTTGGTTTTTAAATTATTATAAGATTTCCGCTGCACTAATTCACCCCCCCCCCCCTCTTAGTGCTCTTGATCCTAACAAGAAGAAGGAAGTACTCTGGGACGAATCAAACTCATCTGAAGACGAGGAGCAAACCAATAAAGGTGAGGTGGCAAACTATGCCTTAATGGCTTTCGACGACATGGTAATCAAAATCCCCTTAGTTTACTTTGAAATTACTTGATGTTTTCATGAGTTATTTTTAATTTAGTTTAGAAAAATTATATATAAATTTTTTTAAAATTGCATGTTTAATGATGTAATGAAAATAGTTTTGGAATTATGCTTATCTTTCTAGTGATTTTGAAAAATAAAAAAAATTAAGCATGACAATTGCATATTAACTCCTAGCACTAAGTATGATAAGTTAGATTCACTTAATCATTTTAATTGAAATTGATCATATTGTAGATTTAATGATGCATAATGATTTGACATCTTATGTTTTGGAATTATATGTTACACTTTTGATCTTATATCTTTCATGATATGACTCGTTTGTATTTATAATTTGTATATCTCATGATATGATTGAATTATTCATGCAAAAAAGGAAAATACATTACTACAACAAATAAAATGATTTTGTTTAAAAATATTTTATGAAATCATACTTGATGAAATAATGTAATGATGAATTGAAATCATGATTAATAAGTTTATATTTCAAAATTATGAATGATTCTTGTAATTTATGACTTATTGATCTTTGTCAAAATGAAAGTTGCTTTTTTGGTTTTAAACATGATCGATAGTTTTCATATGAAAAACTTGAGCATACTTATATGAAATCAAACACATAAAATGAAACATATGAAAAAGAAAATGTATTATCATTGGAATTAAAATAATAAATCAAATCTCTTATTTCAAGAAGTCTTATGTTTAATGTGTTATATTTTTGGTCATGAAGATTTTTATGATGAATCTTGTCTTTGTCCTTTGGTTTTAAATGATGATGTATATTTTGATTTGGTGTAAAAACTTGGGCATGCTTGTAAGAAATCAAATCACTTAAATTGAAACAACTAAAAAGAGAAAAGTTTTCTCCTTCAAAAATTTCTCTACGTTATTGATTTTTTAAAAAGGAGATATTAATAAATCTATCTATTTTTTTTTGAATCTCTTGAAAATGATTTTGATGATTTTAAATTGAATGAGGAATATTTTGATTTCATTAAAAGAGAATTAGGTATGCTAAATCTTTCAAATGTATAAATTCGTTTCTCGGATTTCTCGGTTCTTCAAAACTTGAATTTTCTTTTTAAATTGAGATCATCTTTTTGTTAGGATCGGAGCGGCACTAAGAGGGGGGGTGAATTAGTACAGCGGTAAACTAATGTTGGTGTAAAAACTTTCATACGATAAAAATCAAGATCGATGAAAATCGATTTTGGAAGCTTAATAACTTAGAAGCGTATGGAAGCGTAGTGACTAAGTAAAGTAGTATGCTGTATGTAAATGACAAGAATAAAATGCAAACCAGAGAACACAACAGTTTTAGAGTGGTTCGGTCAAAATGACCTACATCCACTTGCGAAGCCTTCTTCGAAGAGGCTCCCAACTTTCACTAGCAAATCACTTTGAAGGGGAAGGACTAATACCCCTATTACAACCTTTACAAGTGGTTCACACTTTTACAATTTTTTCAACAAGAAGGGAGGAGGTGAACACTCAAGCAATTTGAAAACAAGACTTCCTAATACTTTGCTAAGGCACTTATCTCAAACTATTGCTTGGCAAAAGTTGTATTCTCTACTGAGAATTGAGGGGTATTTATAGGCCCTAAGAGGATTCAAATTTGGACTCCAAAATTTGAATTCTCTTGGGTTTCCGAGACTGGTGGTGCCACCGCCTATCGGTGGCGGTGCTACCACCCGTCAATGTCTATCAGACGGTGTACTAGCGGTGCCACCGCTTATCGGTGGCTGTGCCACTGCCTGATCTCGGGTGGTGGGCGATGCCACCGCATAGTCTGGCAATGCCACCGCCTGACACTTTGGGCTCTAGGCGGTGCCACCGCCCAATCCGGGGGTTCCACCGCCCATCCTTACTGATCTCTGGTTGGGCTTCAAGTCCGTCCCGAACTAGGTCACCTTTGGGCCCAATTGGCCCTTAACCAGGATATATGATTATCCTTTAATCCTAACCCTAATTACATGTGAACTACGTACCTAAAAACATAATCCTAAGCAAGTTTTTAACTGGCAAACGTCGAGTCTTGTTCCGGCGAGCTTTCCGGCGATCTTCCGGTGGACTTCCGATACGCCCTCGGGTTTCTTTCGGCGGACTCCCACCAAGCTCCCGATCTTTGTGAAGAATTCAACGATTAGCCGAGCCTTCTCGGTGATCTCTACGAACCTCTAACGATCTCTTCGGCATGTTGAATCTCGGATTTTGATGATGAAGTCAATTGTCATTTGTTGTCTAATCTATGTGTTGAGATAAGTGTGCAGGATTAACTACGATGAAAGTTAGACAAGCAGCAGGAGTTACGCCGGAGTCAAGTCAATGATCACGTTGGGAGTTCGAGAGTTCGACGAAAGTTCGGACAGTCGTCGGAGGTTCTGCGGAAACAGATCCGAGAAGTCTAGGAGCTTGCCAAGCGAAGCTCGTCGGAACTCGCCAAGTGGATCTTCGCAAGTCCAAGAGTTTGCCAGAAGTCCGTAGGAGCATCACCGAGGGTTCATTGGATGATCGACGGAAGTTCATCGGAAACTCGCCGGAAGAAGCGATTGACGCACCGAAGCAAAGCTGTAGAAATTGTCTTAGAATTAATCGTAGTTAGCACATTGATTAAGTTGGAAATGGGAGGTGATCCCATTAGCTTAATCATGGGGCAATTGGGCCCCTGAAAAACCAAAATTGGGCCGAATGGAGCTACCCATTCGGACCTTGATTGCATCAGGAGGTGCAACCGCCCAAGCCAGGAGGTAGCACATCCTGGGCTAAGTCTCCCAGGGAGACTGGGCAGTGCAACCGCCCCAGCTAGGAGGTGGCACCACCTGGGCTCAGTCTCCGAGCGAGACCGGGCGGTGCAACCTCCCCTGACAGAGAGGTAGCACCGCCTGAGCTCGGTCTTCGAGCTCTGGCAGGAGGTGCAACCACCTCAGTCAGGAGGTGGCACCGCTTGGGGCTCAGTCTCCGAGCCAGACTCAGGCGGTGCAACCGCCCCTGACAGAGAGGTGCAACCGCCTGGGCTCAGTCTTCGAGCTTTGCCAGGCGGTGCAACCGCTCCAGTCAAGAGGTACAACCGCCTGATCCCGGAATTCCGGGATTTGATCGTTTTGAGCTCCAAATTTGAACTGGGTTGGGGCCTATAAATACCCCACCCATTCAGCACTGAAAAGATACAGACCTATACCAAAATCTTGATCTTTTCTGTGATTCTAAGAGCTCAAAATTGTTATAAAGCCCAAAAGTTCTCCTCTTTCTGTTCTTCAAGTTTTGAGTTGTAAAGAGAGGAGCGAAAAGTTCTGTAAGGGTTGTCTCCTGAGCCTGTCAAAAGGAGAGAAACTGTAAAAGGGCAGTTGGCCTTCGCCTATTGAAGGAAGGCCACTAGTTGACGTCGGTGACCTCGTCGGTGGAGGAAGCCAAAAGTGGAGTAGGTCAAGACTGACCGAACCACTCTAAATCTCTGGTTTGCATTTACTTTGAGCACTTTATCATTACTGCAAACCTCCTAAATAGCTACTACCCTCTGCGCTTTTATGAATGGGTTTCTAAGTTCAGATCTTTCCGAATATGCATTTAGACATAAATCGACATTTTCGTACGATCATTACATTGCAGTTTACGTTTACGTTTTGACTCCAATTATAACTGCAAACTGCATTCTACGGATTTAAAAAACATATCTCTAAGTTCAGATCTTTTCGAATCTGCGTTTAGACGTAAATCGACGTTTTCGTATGATCATTACACTACAGTTTACGTTTACGTTTTAACTCCAATTAAAACTGCAAACTGCTTTCTGCGCTTGCATTCAGTTTGCGCTTGCATTCTGATTTTTATCATAAACTGCAAACTGCCTTTGTAGATTTACTCTAACGTCATCCCACTTAATCTTAAGCTAAAGTAGTCCAAGAATCTGATTTTACATCGAAATCATCTTTGTCGCAGCTTTCGATTTTAATTGCAGAAAGTTTTCCGCTGCACTAATTCACCCCCCCACCTCTTAGTGCTCTTGATCCTAACAATTGGTATCAGAGCAAGGTTAACTCTCTAACGGATTAAAACCCAAGAGAGATGGCATACGCCGGAAACCAAGAGGGCCATTCTATTACACGTCCACCCATGTTCAGTGGGACGGACTACACCTACTGGAAGACCCGAATGAGGATCTTCCTTATTTCTATGGATTTTAAACTATGGAATCTTGTCGAAAACGGATTTTCAAAGTCTTCTCTTCCAATGATCGATTGGAATGAATTGGAGAAGAAGGATTTTGCTATTAATGCAAAGGCTATGAATGCCTTATTTTGTGCGCTTGATAAAAACGAGTTTAACCGTGTTTCAACTTGTGAAACCGCATTTGATATTTGGCACATACTCGAAGTGACTCACGAAGGCACAAGTAGAGTGAAAGAGTCAAAAATCAATCTGCTGTTACATTCTTTCGAACTTTTCCGGATGAAACCGAGTGAAACCATTGGCGACATGTTTACCTGTTTCACGGATGTCGTCAACGGTCTAAAAGGACTCGGAAAAAGCTTTTCGGATTTTGAGCTCGTAAATAAGATACTAAGATCCCTTCCTAAGAGTTGGGATCCTAAAGTTACTGCTATTCAAGAGGCAAAAGATCTGTGCAACTTCCCTCTTGAAGAACTAATCGGGTCATTAATGACCTACGAAATGACTTGTAAAGCTCATGAAGAGTAAGAAGACATCCTTCCAAAGAATAGGAAGGATATGACACTTAAAACTTCAGAATGCCACTTGAGAGAAAACTCAAGTGATGAGGACTATGATGATGACTTTGCACTTCTAACAAGAAAATTTAAAAAATTCTTTAAAAGAAACAAGTTTAAGAATGACGCAAAAAACAAACTTGAACCCAAGAAGGACCAAGTTATTTGCTATGAATGCAAAAAACTGGGACACTACAAGAGTGATTGTCCCCAAGTCAAAAGGAGAACATCAAAGAAGAAGGCGCTTCAAGCAACATGGGATGACTCGAGCGCATCCGAAGAAGAGGAGTCCAACACTGAGCAAGTTGCTCATTACGCTTTAATGGCCATCGGAGATGAGGTAACAAATTTAATAGATGCAGATTTATCATTTGATGAATTATTAAATGCTTTCCATGAATTATTTGATGAATATAAGACTATTAGTAGAAAGTACAAATTGCTAAAAAAGGAGCATGATAGTCTTATTTGTAATTTCGATAAGTTAGAAGCTAAACATCGTGATAGTTAAAGCTCATGCATAAAATGCCATGATCTAGAAACTCTCCAAAAGGAAAACATGCTACTTAAGGATACCTTGAAGAAATTCGAGGTTGGTAGCAAGTCATTAAACATGATCCTTACAAATAAGGGTCACGTTCCCAAAAGAAGTGGAATTGGATTCATGAGAAGTCCTCACCAAAATCCAACCACCTTCATAAAAGGCTCCATCTTACATGTTCGACATCAAAACAAATGCAACTTTTGTTGCAAAGTTGGACACAAGACGCATTTTTGTCCATTCAAGAAAATTAGTCCAAACAAATTGATTTGGGTTCATAAAGGAACCATGATAAATTCAATGCAACATGATAGACAATGTAGATCTATTTGTGAGGCACCCAAAAGCAAATGGGTACCTAAAAATCATCCTTTATTGTAGAAAACTAAACCATCGCAAGCTAGGAGCAAGAAATGATACCTTGATAGTGGATGCTCAAGGCATATGACCGGAGATCCATCTCAATTCTCTAAGCTTACTAGCATAGACGAAGGCTATGTCACCTTTGGAGACAACAACAAGGGTAAAATCATTGGCAAAGGAACCATAGGTAACAAATCCAACTTCTTTATTGAAGATGTTTTGTTAGTTGATGGTTTAAAGCATAACCTCTTAAGCATTAGTCAATTATGTGATAAAGAATATATTGTCAGATTTGAATCTAATGCTTGCATCATTGAAAAACCACACAAAAACATATCTATGATTGCATTGAAACAAAATAACGTATAAACTATTGACATCAATGATTTGTGTAATGAAATGTGTTTTTCTGTTTTGAATGAGGATGCTTGGATATGGCATAGAAGATTAGGTCATGCTAGCATGAAACTAATCACTCAAATATCATCTAAAGAACTTGTAAGAGGAATTCCTCATATCAAGTTCATCAAAGATAATATATGTGATGCTTGCCAATTAGGTAAACAAATTAAGGGTAATTTCAAATCTAAGAATCAAATAAGCACCTCTAGGCCCTTACAATTGATCCATATGGACTTGTTCGGACCAATCTCCACTTCAAGTCTAGGAGGTAGCAAATACGCTTTCGTCATCGTGGATAACTATAGCAGATATACATGGACTTACTTCTTAAAACAGAAAAGTGAATGCCTTAGATATTTTACCAAGTTTTGTAAACTTGTTCAGAATGAGAAAGGTTCTATGATTTCGTCAATTAGAAGTGATCATGGTGGTGAATTTCAAAACCATGATTTTTAGGAATTTTGTGAACTCAATGGATACAACCATAATTTCTCTACTCCTAGAAATCCTCAACAAAATGGAGTAGTCGAAAGAAAAAATTAAAATTTACAAGAAATGGCAAGAACCATGTTGAATGAACATAACCTACCCAAATACTTTTGGGCCGAAGCCGTAAATACTGCATGCTACATTTTGAATAGAGTTCTAGTAAGACCCCTGCTAACCAAAACTCCCTATGAGTTATGGAACAACAAAAAACCCAATGTTTCATATTTTAAAGTCTTTGGGTGTAAGTGTTTTATCTTGAATGAAAAAGATAACTTAGGAAAATTTGATGCTAAATCCGATGAAGGAAAGAGGTCATTTGGCCTAGGAACAAGCTTGAGCATATTGAGCAAAAGAGGTCTACTTTGCGGATAGAGTACTGGGCCACTTGATTTTTGTGAACACTGCATTTTTGGAAAGCAGAAAAGAGTCAGCTTCACTTCTCCGGCAGTTCACAAAACAAAAGGTACTCTTGACTATATTCATTCAGACCTTTGGGTCCAGCTCAAGTTCAGTCTAAGGGTGGTGCCAGGTATATGTTGACTTTCATTGATGATTATTCGAGGAAAGTTTGGGTTTATTTTTTGAAGCATAAAAATGATGTTTTTCTAACATTTAAACAATGGAAGGCTTTGATTGAGAAGCAAACAGGTAAACATATTAAGCGGCTTCGAACAGATAATGGCATGGAATTTTGTGAAGGTGATTTTGAAGAATTCTACAAAAATGAAGGAATCGTTCGGCATCGCACTGTTAGGATGACGCCTCAGCAAAATGGTGTGGCCGAATATATGAACAGAACACTCGTGGAGAGAGCGAGGTGTATGATCTCAAATGAAGGGTTGACAAAGGACTTTTGGGCAGAGGCGATTAATATGGCCTGTTACGTTGTCAACCGCGCTCCTTCTGCAGCACTTAACTTTAAAACTCCGGAGGAAGTTTGGTCAGGTACTCCTGCTGATTATTCTGATTTAAAAATTTTTGGGTGTCCAGCATACATGCATGTAAATGAAGGAAAATTAGAGCCTCGAGCGAAAAAGTGCATTTTCCTTGGGTATGCTTCTGGGGTGAAAGGATACAGATTATGGTGTTCTGATCCCAAATCCCCAAAATTTATAATTAGTAGAGATGTTACTTTTGATGAATTATCTATGTTATCTTCCAAAGAGGATTCTACTAGTTGTACAAATGATAGTGCGCCGAAGCAAGTGGAGCTTGAGATTGGTAGTTCAGATTCTTCTACTCAAAGAATGCCAGTAGGTGGTCCCGAGTCTACTGACGCAGATGATCCAGAGGAAGAGCAATATTCCATAGCCAAGGATAGACCACGGAGAGAAATTCGACCACCACAAAGATACGCAAATTTGGTTGCATATGCTTTGTCTGTTGCAGAAGAAACAAGTGAAGTTGGTGAGCCTACTTCCTACTCAGATGCAGTTTCTTGTGATAATTCCGCTAAGTGGTTGATCGCGATGAATGAAGAAATTGAATCTCTCCATCGAAATAGAACTTGGGATCTTGTGAAGCCGCCTTCGGGTAAGAAAATTATTGGATGCAAATGGGATACCATTGCTGAAGGGAAAGTCCTTGTTCAGAAAATTCATACGAAGGACAATCCAACTGATATGCTTACGAAGCCTCTTCCGGTTTACAAGTTCAAGCAGTGTTTGGACTTGGTTGGTATTAATTGTTAGTGATTGCCCATTGGGGCTTTTATGAAGAAAGTGGAGCAAGTTTTGTTGGGACATGCCAAGGTGGAGATTTGTTAGTTTGGCAAGTCCCATAGTCCCACATCGGGAAAACCAGGCTTGTTATCTCCTATTGGAACTATAAATAAGGGCCTGAGCTTTGAAGTCAAACGCACCACAAGAAAAACCTAAGTGTTTGCTTGGTTTAAGTCCATACTCATTTAAATAGTTTGGACTTATAGTTTGGTTTTTCTTGTTTAGTATTTTCGGGTGTTTTATGGCCTAGGAACATCTTCCTAAGGCATTTGTAATTGTCCCTCTTTTGCAGTAGTAATTTTGCTCCTCTTTCGTCCGTGGATGTAGGTCAAAGTCAATTGACCGAACCACGTATATCTGGTGTTCTTGTTGCTTCTTTTATTCTTCCGCTTTATTGTCTTGTTGGGTTGTCAAAATTACCTTGTGGTAAATTTCCTAGGGCTAGCTCTAATAGTGATGACTTTAAAGAGTAGCCGAGCCTTCTCGATGATCTCCGTGAACCTCCGACGATCTCTTCGGCGAACTTCCGAAAATTCCGACAGGTTCCCGATTTCTTCTCGGTTGGTTCCGGCAGCATCTCCGACGATTCTTCGGGCTCTTAAACGTCCATCGAACTTGACTCCGGTATCCTTGCTTTGTGTTTTCTAGTTATCGTAGTTACTCCTGCACACTTAACTCAATAATATGGATTAGATCAATTAACCCATCAATTGATTTTATCATCAAAATCCGAGATTCAACAATCTCCCCCTTTTTGATGATGACAATCAATTGATGACGGAGTTAAACATAACTCCCCCTATCTATATGCCATATTATGAGAAGATAAAAATACTTGAATTCCATCCCATTGAATTCAAACATAAACCGATAAGTTCTAACCGTAGAACTTATCATTATTCTCATTAAGCATAATGTAAATGCGAAACTTCGATGAAAATCCTTTTTAAGTCGAAAGATAAGAGACAAATTTTACTACGACAGGAGATAAAGATTTTCAACATGAATTTCATGATATACATGTTAGACATGCTTACAATATGATCAATCGATCTTGCGATATTCTCAAAGATTTTGCAAGGCATATAAGACAATCATCGATCGATCACTTTTCTCAAAGATTTTGCAAAGTTTTTGCAATTCATATTTGTCATGCTATTAAAAATGATATAAGTCATCACTTTTCTCCCCCTTTGTCATCAACAAAAAGGGAAATGAGACTTGAAGCACATATTTTGTCATACAAAGATTTTATCATTGAAAATTAAGTATGCAAAAATATTTACGCAGAGTTCATTTTAAAGGAAAATTCAGCATGCATCCATATTATCTAATCTCTTCTTTCTATAAATAACAGAAATTGTAGATGTACAAGAGAGAGATTGGGATAAAAAAAAATCAAGTAGTAATTTCACGAAGTCAAGATCATAATTCGAATACAAACTCATTCAAATCGTCAAATTCATTAAAATCTCAACATTACTTTCAAGAGATTCAAAATGGTATACATAGATTTATCATAAAGTAAATTAATTTTCGATCATCACATAAGGCATTTAAAGAATTTTTGAAACATAGGAGAATGATTAATTTAAGCATACAATGTTTCAATCAAATTCAAGTCATGAATACCAATACTTTCATATTGTAAGTATCAATTCATGAATACCAAAAGATATTATTTGTGATTCCAATTTTGCAAGATCAAGATTATGATTTAGATAAAACTTATTTAAATCAAATCGTTAACTTGAAATTCATAATCAAGTCATCAAAATCGATTTCGAGATTTCACAACATGTCATATGGAATTTGAAGGAGAAGGATTAGATTCACCGAGGAATGGAGAGAAGATGAAAAACTTTGAGGAAAATCCATTCAAACAAGTTTATTGTTTAGGGACAATTTAACATACCTAATTCCCTTCTAATGAATTCAAATTGATTTTCATTCAAGGCTTTTGTAAATATATCTGCTAATTGATACTTTGTGTCAATGAATTTTAGAACAACATCATTGTTAAGGACATGATCGCATATGAAATGATGCCTAATGTCGATGTGCTTAGTTCTAGAGTGCTGAATTGGATTTTTAGTGAGACATATGGCACTAGTATTATCACATTTTATGGGAATGATTTTAAAGTGAATTCCATAGTCTTCTAATGTATTTTTCATCCAAACAACTTGTGCACAGCATGCACTTGCAGCAATGTATTCGGCTTCCGTCGTAGATAGTGCAACTGAATTTTGTTTCTTGGAGGTCCAAGAAACAAGTGCATGTCCTAAAAATTGGCATGTTCCGGATGTACTTTTTCTATCTATCCTGCATTCGCCAAAATCGGCATCCGCATATGCCATTAAATCAAAATTTTCAGATTTTGGATACCACAATCCTAAATTTAGAGTTCCTTTAAGATACCTAAATATTCTTTTAACACTTTTAAGATGAGATAATTTAGGATTTGATTGAAACCTAGCGCAAAGTCCTACACTAAACATAATATCCGGTCTAGTCGCGGTAAGGTAGAGTAGACTACCTATCATTCCCCTATATGTTTTTTGATCGAAATTTTCACTATTTTCATCCATATCTAACTTAGTCGCAGTACTCATAGGGGTGTTTATTGCTTTTGAATTATCCATGTTAGATCGTTTTAACAATTCTAATGTATATTTAGATTGGTTAAGAAATATACCATCCCTAAGTTGTTTGATTTGCAATCCTAAAAAGAAGGTTAATTCACCCATTAAACCCATTTCAAATTCATGACTCATACATTTGGCAAATGATTCACATAGTGATTCATCCAAAGAGCCAAAAATAATATCGTCAACATAAATTTGCACAATAAGAAAATTATTTTCAAAATGTTTAATAAACAATGTAGTATCAACCTTGCCTTTGGTAAAATTATTTAAAATAAGAAAGGAACTAAGCCTTTCATACCAAACTCTAGGAGCTTGTTTCAAGCCATAGAGGGCCTTAGTCAATTTGAATACATAATTAGGAAGAAGAGAATTTTCAAATCCGGGAGGTTGTTCGACATATACTTCTTCGGAAATAAAACCATTCAAGAAGGCACTTTTGACATCCATTTGAAATAGTTTAAAATTATAACTACTAGCATAGGCAAGGAGCATCCTTATGGCTTCTAATCGAGCCACGGGAGCGAAGGTTTCTTCGTAATCGATACCTTCTTCTTGGTTGAAACCTTTGGCCACTAATCTAGCCTTGTTTCTAACCACAATACCATTTTCGTCTTGCTTGTTTCTAAAGACCCATTTAGTACCAATGACTAAATGGTCACTAGGTCTAGGAACAAGCTCCTACACCTTATTCCTCTCAAATTGATTCAATTCCTCTTGCATTGTAATAACCCAAAAATCATCTTTTATGGCCTCGTCAATGCACTTAGGTTCGATTTGAGAAAGGAAGGCGGCATTAGTACAAAAATTCTTGAAAGAGGAACGAGTTTGAACCCCTTTTGATGTATCCCCTATAATTAGCTCCTTTGGATGAGCATCTATATACTTCCATTCCTTAGGTAAGGAAATTTCGGAAGAAGGTACATCCAAGTTGCTATTTTGAGGAGGGGGTTCATTTAAATTCAAATTATCAAAACCAAGATCATCATCAAAATCATTTTTCTTTAAATTTGAAATTCATTAAAAACTACATGAATAGACTCTTCTATTACTAAGGTTCTTTTGTTAAAAACCCGAAAAGCCTTAGAAACAGAAGAGTAACCAAGAAAGATGCCTTCATCGGATTTAGCATCAAATTTTTCTAAGGCATCCCTTTCATTTAAAATAAAGCATTTACAACCGAAAACTTTAAAATAGGAAATATTTGGTTTTTTATTATTCCATAATTCATAGGGAGTTTTTGATAAGGATGGTCTTACTAGGACTCTATTCATGATGTAGCAAGACGTATTTACAGCTTCGGCCCAAAAATACTTAGGTAAACTATGTTCATTTAACATAGTTCTTGCCATTTCTTGTAGGTTTTTATTTTTTCTTTCAACTACTCTATTTTGTTGGGGATTTCTCGGAGTGGAGAAGTTGTGATTGTATCCATTAACTTCACAAAATTTTTGAAAGTCACGGTTTTGAAATTCGCCACCGTGATCACTCCGAATTGATGAAATCATGAAACCTTTTTCGTTTTGAGTGAGTTTACAAAATTTAGAGAAACACTTGAAACAATCACTTTTGTGAGCTAAGAAATAGGTCCAAGTGTATCTAGTATAGTCATCCATAATTACAAATGCATATTTGCTTCGTCCTAGACTTGTCGTATCAATTGGTCCAAATAAGTCCAAATGAATCAATTGTAATGGTCTAGTGGTGCTAATTTTAGTTTTTGATTTGAAACTAGTTTTTATTTGTTTACCTAGTTGACATGCATCGCATACTTTGTTCTTAATAAACTTGATATTTGGAATTCCTCGTACTAATTCTATAGATGAGATCTTAGAGATTAGTTTCATGCTTGCATGGCCTAGTCTCCTATGCCAAAGCCAAGCATCATCATTTAAACCGGAGAAGCACATTTTATTACTTAGTTCATCAAGGTTGTTGGTGTAGACATTATTTTGTTTCAATGTAATCATAGTTATGTTATGGTTTGGTTTTTCAATAATACGCACATTTGATTCAAATATAACGATATAACCTTTATCGCATAATTGACTAACACTCAAGAGATTATGTTTCAATCCATCAACTAGTAAGACATCATCAATAGAAAAATTTAATTTGTTAACTATGGTTTCCTTGCCAATGATTTTCCCTTGGTTGTTGTCTCCGAAGGTGACGTACCCTTTTTCTTTGCTAGTGAGCATAGAGAAATGAGATGGATCTCCAATCATATGTCTTGAGCATCCACTATCTAGATACTATCTCTTGCTCCTAGCCTATGATGATATATGTTTCAGAAGAAGGGATTATTTTTAGGTACCCATTTTCTTTTGGGTGCCTTAAAAACTTGTTCATCATATTGCATAGAATTGATCATAGTTCCTTTAGGAACCCAAATTAGTTTGTTCGGACTAATTTTCTTGAATGGACATTTATAAGTTTTATGTCCATATTTGTAACAAAAGTTGCAATGGCTTTAGTGCCGAACATGTAAGACGGAGCCTTTAACAAAGGTGGTTGGATTTTGGTGAGGACTTCTCACAAATCCGATTCCACTTCTTTTAGGAACGTGACCCTTATTTGTAAGGATCATGTTCAAAGATTTGCTACCAACCTCGAATTTCTTCAAGGTATCCTTAAGTATCAAGTTCTCCTTTTGGAGAGATTCTAGATCATGGCATTTTATACATGGAGATAAACTATCATGATATTCAGTTTTTAATCTATCGATATCACAAGTGAGACTATCATGCTCCTTTTTTAGCAATTTATATTTTCTACTAATTGTCTTACATTCATCAAATAACTCATGGAAAGCATTTAACAATTCATGATAAGGTAAATCTGCATCAATTAAATCTGTTACCTCTTCTCCGATGGCCATTAGGGCGTAATGAGCAACTTGCTCGGTGTTGGACTCCTCTTCTTCGGACGAGCTTGAATCATCCCACGTTGCCTTGAGCGCCTTCTTTTTTGATGTTTTCTTTTTGGCTTGAGGGTAATCGTTCTTGTAGTGTCCCGGTTTTTTGTATTCATAGCAAATCACTTGGTCCTTCTTTTATTCAAATTTATTTTTTGTATTATTTTTAAATTTATTCTTCCTTAAATATTTTTTAAATTTTTGAGTCAAAAGTGCAATGTTATTGTCACTGTCCTCATCACTTGATGTTCCTTTCAAGTGGTCTTCTTGTGATTTGAGTGCCATATCCTTCTTGTTCTTTGGAAGGGGGTTCTCGAGCTCGTCATGAGCTTGACATTTCATTTCGTAGGTCATTAGAGACCCAATGAGTTCTTCAAGAGGGAATGTTTTAAGGTCTTTGGCCTCTTGAATGACCGTAACTTTTGGATCCCAACTTTTAGGGAAGGATCTTAAGATTTTAGTTACTAGTTCAAAGTTAGTAAAATCTTTACCAAGAGCTTTGAGTCCATTGATGACATCCGTAAATCGGGTGTACATGTCTCCGATGGACTCACTTGGTTTCATTCGGAAAAGTTCATAAGAGTGCACAAGGATGTTGATTTTGGACTCTTTTACTCGGCTAGTGCCTTCATGAGTGACCTCAAGAGTTCTCCAAATATCAAAAGCCAAATCACAAATTGAAACATGATTAAATTCATTTTTGTCTAGTGCACAAAACAAGGCATTCATAGCCTTTGAATTTAACGCAAAAACCTTCTTCTCCGATTCATTCCATTTGCTCATCGGAAGAGAAGATTTTTGAAATCCGTTTTCAACAATAGTCCAAAGCTCGAAATCCATAGAAATGAGGAAGATCCTCATCCGAGTCTTCCAATACGTGTAATCCGACCCATTAAACATGGGTGGACGTGTGATAGAGTGTCCCTCATGCATGCTGGAGTAAGCCATCTCTCTTGGGTATTAGACCAAATATGAGAGTGAGCCTTGCTCTGATAAAGGTGTTAGGATCTGAGCGGCACTAAGAGCGGGGGGGTGAATTAGTGCAGCGGATTAAAACGTTAGTTTCAACAAATATTTCGTACGATAAAACTCGGAATCGGAAGTGCTTAACTTGAAAGTGTATTCGCAAGATTGTGCAGCGAAGGTAATGATGAAATAAAGCAAGTAAGAAGGTTTGCAGTAATGTAAACAATAGTAATGAAATGCAAACCAGAGATTTCGCCGTTTTTGAAGTGGTTCGGTCAAGTGACCTACATCCACTTGCGAGGCCCCTCTTCGACGAGGCTCCCACCTTTCCACTAGCAAATCTCTTGAAAGGGAAGGGTGAATACCCCTCTTACAACTCTTTTACAAGATGTTCACTCTCTTACAGATTTTCAGCAAGAAGAAGGAGGTGAACACTAACAAATTAAAAACAAGACTAGCTAAGACTTTTCTAAGGCTTTTTCCCTTCTATTTGACAATGACATAGGGGGAGTAAATTTTGCTAGCTTGCATACTTCAAGAAGAAGCAAAAAGTTGCTAGTTTGCACATCATAAAGAGAAGCAAAAAGCTTGCTTATCTCAAAAGATACAAAATTTTGCCAACTTTTATATGTGTAAAATTTGCTAGCTTACATGTTCCAAAATTATGTAAAACTTACTAAATTTGCTAGCTTGCAAATTGCATGAAGAAAGAATTGCTAGTGTGTACATCTTAAAAGAGAAAGATTTGTTAGCTTGCACAATTCAAAAAGATGCATAAACATGCTAGCTTGCTCATCTTAAAAGAGAAGCAAAGATTGCTAACTTGCATATTTCAAGAAGCAAAAGTTGCTTTCTTGAACACCTCAAAATTGCTAGCTTGCATGTTCTAAAATATTATAAAACTCACTAGCTTACGTTACATAGAACTTGCTATCTCGAACATCACCAAGAATTGTTAGCTTGCAATATCAAGAGAGGCAAAAGTGCTATCTTGCCTATCTCAAGAAGTAAAACATGCTAACTTGCACATCTAGCAAAATTTACAAACTTACAAAACTCAAAATTGTTGCTAGCTTACATGATGATAAAACTTAAGATTATGTTTATAATTAAATATTTAAAATTTGCTAAATGTACTTCTCCTTTTTGTTGATGACAAAGGGGGAGAAGTTATGACAATGGTCATACATGGTATGATGTATTGTAAATTTGATTATGCATAATTTTATAATGATGTGTTGCAAATATTCTTAATTAAATTTACTTTGACTTGAATTCAATTTGAATTCAAGAGTTCTATCAATATAGCACATTGATAGGGGGAGTTAAGGTTAACTCCACCATCAATTGGTTGTTATCATAAAAAAAAAGGAGAGATTATTGAATCTCAGATTTTGATAATGAAACCAATTGATAGTGTTTATGATTTGATCTGTGTTTTGAGTGACGTAGGAAGCTTCGATCAGGGAGAGACAATTAAAGTAGAAAGAATCATATTAGGATAGAGAAAAATATATCAGAAGATTGGACGTCGAGCCGAAGGATCGGTCGACGTATCGGCAGAAGGCTTTGGGCCATGGGTTCGGGTATTGGGCCAAGAAGAGTGGAAATTGTGCCAAGGAAATTGGAGTTGTGGAGGTTAACTGATCGATTGGGCAATAGGCCATAAGAGAGGATGATGCGTCGAAGAATCAGACAAAGCGTCGATAAACCAATGACATGCTAGACAACACTTAATTCAAGATTTATAAGAATTGTCTAGATCGAAGTAGGTTTTAAGTAAGCATGATTAACTATGATAGAGATCAAAGTATAAAGTAAAATAAAGTCCTAGAGTCAAGAACGAGATTTCGTTGGAAGTTCGAGAGTTCGTCGAAATTTCGGACGTTCGTTAGAAGGTCTACTAGAATTGACCGAGAAGTCTAGGAGCTTGCCAGAGAAGCTCGTCGGAACTTACCAAGAAGATCATCGTGAAGTCTAGGAGCTTGCTGGGAGTCCGTTGGAACATTGCCGAGAGATCGTTAGAAGTTCGCCAGAAGCTTGCAAGAAGAAACCTAGACTTATGGACTTATTTAGCTTAGTGTATGTCTTAAAATTTATAGTTAGCACATAATTAGGTTGAAATTGGGCTAACTCAATTAGGGGCCAATTGTGCCTAAGTTTGGGCTATGTTGGACCAAGTGAAAGGCCCAAATAGTGACCCAATAGGTGGCACCGTCATGGCATAGTCTTTGAGACTATGTCAGGCGATGGTACTGCCCAAATACAATCTCTAAGAGATTGGGTGGTGGTCTCGCCCAATGGCAATGTGTCAAGCGGTGGTACCGCCTAGTGTTAGTGTTAGTGTTAGTGTCAGTGTTAGTATCAGTGCTGCAGGGAGTGGTACCGCCCAACACAAACGGTGGTACTGCCTAGCACAAGTGATGTTACCGCTAGTACTTGGAGGACTTGGGATGAAACAATTTTAGACTCCAAGTTTGTATCCACTTTAGGCCTATAAATATCCCTCTCATCCCTTGTTAACTTATACAAGACTTGAGAGTGAAAAAGGAAGAAAATACTATTGTAATCTTGTGTAAACTCCTCTCAAACTCTAAGTGTTAGTGAAGTTTAAGAGAGGAGATTGTGGGGGTATAAAGGTTCTCTCCTAAACCTGTCAAAAGGAGAATAGAGTTGTAAGAAGGAGGTTGGTCTTCACCTATTGAAGAAAAACCGTTAGTGGATGTTGGTGGCCTCGACGGAAGAGGAATCGGGAGTAGATGTAGGTCACAATGACCGAACCTCTATAAAATCGATTTGTATTTCCTTTTGAGCAATTTAACTTTATTTTAAAGTGCCTTACCTTCTTATTGCTTTCACTACGCTCCCTTATACTTCCAAGTTAATAACTTTTCGATCGATTTTCAATGAATGAATATTTTTTGAAATCGATGTTTTTACCACTGCACTAATTCATGTTAGGAATGAGTCAGCACTAAGAAGGGTGGGAGGGGGGGGGGGGGGGGGGCGCATGAATTAATGCAATGGATAAAACTATCGGTTTGAAAAAACTTTCATTTTGATTAAACCCATTTTGGAAAGATATTAAATTGAAAATGTACGAAAGAGTGTAATGAGAAAGTAAAGTACGTAAGTCAGTTTACAGTAAAGGTAAATTGCAAGAAATAAATGTAAATTGAGTTTTATAGTGGTTCGATCGTTGTGACCTACATCCACTCCCGATTCCTCCTCCATTGAGACTACCAACATCCACTATTAGTCTTCCTTCAATGGGTGAAGACCAACTACCCTCTTACAATACTTTCTCCTTTTCACAGGTTTAGGAGATAACCTTTACAAGTCACTCTTTTACAAGTATTCCCTCACTCACCTCCCTTAGGACTAACTCTAAGTACTAGGAGGAGGGAACTCAAAGTTTTGGCAGAGTTTACTTAATTTTTTCCTCTAGAATTCTTGCTACTTTCTTATTGCCCTAGTGGGGTATTTATAAGCCCCAGATGATTTAAAAAATAGAGCTAAAAATTTAAACTTTTGGGTTTTCGGGGTACGGGTGGTACCACCGCCTGCATTGGGTGGTACCACCATCGGCAGCCTAACACTGGGTGGTACCACCACCTAGTCTAGCGATACCACCACCTAGTATGGTTGTACCACTACCCGACATCCGCAGATACCAAGTTTTTTGAGTTTTCTAACTCACAAGCAGTTCTACCACTTGTTCTGGCGGTACCACCGCTTGGCCTAACATTTGAGTCATTAAATAGGTCTCCCAATGAGCCCAAATCAGTCCTAATTTAGGCCCAATTAGCCCATAATTGAGTTGACCCAATTCTAACCTATTTATGTTCTAACTATGAATTTTAAGGCATTCACTAAGCTAAATAAGTCCGTAAGTCTAGGTTTCTTCCAACGAGCTTCCAGCGATCTTCCGACGAACTTTCGACGATCTCTCAACAATGTTTCAACGGACTCCTAACAAGCTCCTAGACTTCACGATGATCTTCTTAGTGAGTTCCGATGAGCTTCTTTGGTAAGCTCCTGGACTTCTCGATCAATTTCGAGAGAACTTCCGATGAACTCTCGAACTCCCAAAGAAATCTTATTCTTGATTCTAGGACTTAATTTTACTTTATGCCTTGATCGCTATCATAGTTAATCCTGCATATTTAAAACCTACTTCAATCTAGACAATTATTACGAAGCAAATCAAATAGTGTCCGTTATATTATTGGTTCATCGGCGTTCCGTTTGAATCTTCGGTGCATCGTCCTCTCTTGTGGCCTATTGCCCAATTGGCCAGTTGACCTCTGTAACTTCGATTTACTTGGCCCAAATTTTGCTTTTCTTAGCTCGATACTCGAAACGATGGCTCGAAACCTTCTGTTGATTTGTCAACCGATCCTTCGGCTCAACGTCCAATCATCTAACATGTTTCTCTTCGGCCCAACATGATTCTTCTTGCTTTAATTATCTCACCTTGATTAAAGCTTCTTGCATCACTCAAAACGTAGATCAAATCATAAACATTATCAATTGGTTTTTATCATCAAAATCCGTGATTCAACAATCTCCCCCTTTTTGATGATGACAACCAATTGATGACAGAGTTAACCTTAACTCCCCCTATCAATATGCCATATTGATAGAACTTTATAACTCATAGACTTATAAGTATTTCACCATTGCATGTATCATAAATATTGAAGGACCCAATTAATCATATCATTGCATGCAACATAAACTTATGCATAATCAAAATATCCAAGTACATAATTCTATGCATGATTGTCATCACAACTTCTCCTCCTTTGTCATCAACAAAAAAGAGAAATGTAACTATCAAGTTTCGAATCATTGCTTTATAAATATAATCTTAAGTTTTTTCATCATGCAAGCAAGTAATTTTCTTTCTTCTCTTTTGAGAAGTGAAATTTTTGCTTCCTTGGCAAAGTGCAAGCTAGCAAAATTTTACATCATTTTACATGTAAGCTAGCAATAATTTTGAATTTTGCAAGTTTATAAATTTTGCTAGATTAGCATGTTTCGCTTCTTGAGATAGGCAAGATAGCACTTCTGCTTCTTTTGAGATTGCAAGCTAGTAATTCCTGGTGATGTTCAAGATAGCAAGTTCTACGTCATATTAGAATTGTTGAATCTCGTATTTTGATGATGAAACTACTTGATATATGTTTATGATTTAATCTGCGTTTTGAGTGACGCAGGATGCTTCGATCAGGATGAGACAATTAAAGCAGGAAAATCATGTTGTGCCGAAGGATCATGTCAGAAGATTGGACGTCGGGCCGGTGGATCGGTCGACGTATCGACAGAAGGCTTCGGGCCGTGAACTCGGGCATCGGGCCAAGAAGAGCGGGTATTGTGCCAAGGATATCGGAGTTGCGGAGTCAACTGGCCGATTGGGCAATAGGCTGCAGGAGAGGACGATGCGCCGAAGAATTGGACGAAGCGTCGAGGGACCAATGACATGTCGGACAACTTGGTTAATTGCTTAGGATTATTTGTCTCGATCGAAGTTTTGATTTGTTGTGCAGGATTAACTACGATGAGAGTAAGACAAGCAGCAGGAGTTGCGCCGGAGTCAAGATCATGATCACGTTGGGAGTTCGAGAGTTCGACGGAAGTTCGGACGGTCGTCGGAGGTTCAGAGAGAACAGATCCGAGAAGTCCAGAAGCTTGCCAAGCGAAGCTCGTCGGAACTCGCCAAGTGGATCGTCGCAAAGTCCAGGAGTATGCCGGATGTCCGCAGAAGGATCACCGAGGGTTATCGGTTGATCGACGGAAGTTGGCAGGAAACTCGCCGGAAGAAGCGATTGACGCATCGGAGCAAGCTGCAGAAGTTGTCTTAGAGATAATCGTAGTTAGCACGATGATTAAGCATGAAAATGGGAGGTGATCCCATTAGCTTAATCTTGGGGCAATTGGGCCCCTGAAAAGATTCAAAGTGGGTCGAATGGAGTGAACCATTCGGACCCTGATTGCACCAGGAGGTGCAACCGCCCCAGCCAGGAGGTGCAACCGCCTGGGCTGTGGGGTTGAGAGGTGCAACCGCCCCAGCCAGGAGGTGCAACCGCCTGGGCTGTGGGGCTGGGAGGTGCAACCGCCCCAGCCAGGAGGTGCAACCGCCAGGGCTGCACGGCTGGGAGGTGCAACCGCCCCAGCCAAGAGGTTGCACCGCCAGAGCTCAAGTTCCGAGCTCTGCCAGGCGATGCAACCACCAAGCTCAGTCTTCGAGCTTTGGCAGAGAGGTGCATCAGCCTGAGCTCAGTCTCGAGCTCTGCCAGGTGATGCATTCACCAAGCTCAGTCTTCGAGCTCTGGCAGAGAGGTGGATCAGCCTGAGCTCAGCTTGGAGCTCTGCCAGGTGATGCAACCACCGAGCTCTGTTTCGAGCTCTGCCAGGTGATGCAATCACCAAGCTCAGTCTTCGAGCTCTGCCAGGTGATGCAACCATCGAGCTCAGTCTTCGAGCTCTGGCAGAGAGGAGCAATCGGCAGAGCTCAGTCTTCGAGCTCTGCCAAGCGGTGCCACCTCTCCAGTCGAGAGGTGCAACCGCCTGATCCCAGAATTCTGGGATTTGATCGATTTGATCGTTTTGAGCTCGAATTTTGAATTGGGTTGGGGCCTATAAATACCCCACCCATTCAGCACTGAAAAGAGCAAGAACTGACCCGAAATCTTGATCTTTTCAGTGGTTCTTAGAGCTCAAAACTGCTAGTTTTCCTCCTCCTTATGTTCTTCAAGTTTGAGTTGTAAAGTGAGGAGAGAAAACATCTATAAAGGTTGTCTCCTAAGCCTGTCAAAAGGAGAGAAACTGTAAGAGGGAAGTTTGGCCTTCGCCCATTGAAGGAAGGCACCTAGTTGACGTCGGCAACCTCATCGGTGGAGGAAGCCAAAAGTGGAGTAGGTCAAGGCTGACTGAACCACTCTAAATCTCTGGTTTGCGTTTACTTTCGAGCACTTTATCATTACTGCAAACCTCCCTCATCACTACTGCTCTCTGCGCTTTCACGAACAAGTTCTAAGTGCTGTTCTTCCAAATCTGCATTCAGACGTAAACTCGTATTTTCATACATTACAGTTTACGTTTACGTTTGATTCTGCAGAACTGTTTTCCGTGCTTTTACGAACGAGCTTCCTTGCAGTTTACGCTTACATTTTAATCCTATTAATAACTGCAATCTGTCCTCTACGATTTTACGAACGAGTTTCAACATTTAGACGTAAAACTGCATTCAGACGTAAATCGGCTTTCTTCGCTCAATCATCAGATTTCAGTTCACGTTTACGTCTTGGTTTCAACTGCATACTGCCTTCTGCGAGTATACAAACGAGTTTCAAAGTTTAGACGTAAATCTGCGTCTAACTGCGTTTAGACGTAAAACTGCGTTTAGACGTAAAACTGCGTTTAGACGTAAATCTGCGTTTAGACGTAAAACTACGTTTAGACGTAAAACTGCGTTTAGACGTAAATCTGCGTTTAGACGTAAATCTGCATTTAGACGTAAATCTGAGTTTAGACGCAAAACTGCGCTTAGACACAAAACTGCGCTTAGACGCAATCTGCGCTTAGACGCAAAACTACGCTTAGACGCAATCTGCGCTTAGACGCAAACTGCACTTAGATACAAACTGAGAATTTGCTTTTGCATCATAATAGTTTTTGAACGAACGCAGCTTTTGGTTTTTAAATTATTATAAGATTTCCGCTGCACTAATTCACCCCCCCCCTCTTAGTGCTCTCGATCCTAACAAGAATATGCAAGCTAGCAAATTTATATCATTTTATAGTATGCAAGCTATCAAGTTTTACACATATGAAAGTTAGCAAAATTTTACATCTTTTGAGATGTATAAGATAGACTATTTTGCATCTTCTTGAAATGTGTAACTTAGCAAACATTATTTCTCTTGAGATTTATAAGATAGCACTTCTTACTTCTCTTTTGAGATGAGCAAGCTAGCAAGTTTGCTTCTTTTGTAATGTGCAAGTTTCCAAATTTTACATCTTGAGCTAGCAATTTTCTCTCCATTTGTCATTGTAAAAAAAAAGGGACGAATATAATATTATAATTCTTTTCCTTTTACATCAATTTTCAAATCATGACAAAGTTAAAGTATCAATCCTTTTTTAATATGGTTGTGCATCATTATAGTTTTAAATTAAAACATGCATAATTTTAAAACCTTTCATTTCATTCTCACTTCATACATGATACCATAAATAAATCAATTATCACTATGGACATATCATGCATGATACTCAAGCATTCATGATACATCATTTTGGGCATAATATTCATGATGCTAAGATATTAAAAATTTTGAGCATTTATCACTTCATGCATGTTGGTACCAAACATTCATCATTTATTTTCTCCCTCTTTGTCATAGGTAAAAAGAGAGAAATAGCACAAAGGTGTAAATATTCAAGTTATCATATGGAAGATATTAAGAAAAATTTGGTGATGAGATATACTTCATGAATTCAAGGAAAATAAAAAAATCATATCATGAAGGATAAGATCATGTGAATACCAAAAGACATGATTCATATAGTAAATCTCTTCTTAAATAAAATACTAAGAAAAAATCGTAAGAGTACAAAGAAGAAATCTTGATTAAAAAAAAAACTTAAGTAATTCCAAGAAATCAAGATCATGATTTGGATAAAACTCATTCAATTCAAATCATCAAAATCATTTTCATAGTCCAAGAGATTCATAAAAATGATACAAATAAATTTATCAATCTCCCATTTTGAAAACTTGATAAGGTAGGGATTGAGAAATTTTAAAGAAAAATATATTTATTATTATTTTTATTTAACACAAGCATGCCTTTGTCATTTATGCCAAATCAAACCATGCATAATGTTTAAAACCGAAAAAGCAACTTTTATTATGGCAAAGATAGATAATCCATAAATCACAAAAATCATCATGCATAATTTTGAAATATAAACGTATTAATCATGATTTCAAATCATCATTACATTATTTCATCAAGCATGATTTCATAAAATATTTTTAATCAAAATCATTTTGTTTGTTGTAGTAATATATTTTCCTTCTTTGCATCAATGATTCAATTATATCATGAGATATATAAATCATAAATACAAGAGTCATGCCATGAAAGATATAAGATCAAAAGTGTAACATGTAATTCCAAAATATAAGATTTCAAATCATTATGCATCATTAAATCTATAACATGATCACTTTAAACCATTGACGACATCCGTAAAATGGGTGTACATGTCTCCAATGGTTTTGTTTGGTTTCATACGAAATAATTCAAAATCACGCATCAAAAGATTAACTTTAGAATCTTTAATCCTACTTGTGCCTTCATATGTGATTTCAAGAGTGTGCCAAATATCGAAAGTCGTTTCGCAAGTAGAAACCCGATTGATTTCATTTTTGTCTAAGGTACAAAATAGAGCATTCATAGCTAAAGCATTTAAAGAAAAAGTTTTCTTCTCCAAATCATTCCATTCGTTTATTGGAGTAGAAGACTTTTGAAAACCATTTTCAACGTTATTCAATAAATCAAGATTCAAGGAAAGCAAGAAAACTCTCATCTGAGTTTTCTAATAAGTATAGTCCATCCTATTGAACATAGAAGGACGAATGATAGAAAAGCTCTCTTGAAAGCCAAAAAGAGCTATTTCTCTTGGGTGTTAAACCAAATAAGAAATAACATGGCTCTGATAGCAACTGTTAGGAATGAATCAGCATTGAGAGGGGGGTTGAATTAGTGTAGTGGATAAAAATATTAGTTTGAAAAACTTTCGTTTCGATTAAAACCATTTCAGATAGATATTAACTTGAAAATGTACGAAAGAGTGTAATGAGAAAGTAAAGCACGTAAGACAGTTTATAGTAAAGGTAAATTGCAAGAAGTATATGTAAACCAAGTTTTATAGTGGTTTAATTGTTGTGACCTATATCCACTCCTAATTCCTCTTATGTTGTGGCCACCGGCATCCACCATCGGTCTTCCTTCAATGGGTGAAGACCAATTACCCTCTTATAACACTTTCTCCTTTCCACAAGTTTAGGAGATAACCTTTACAAGTTACTCTTTTACAAGTATTCCCTCACACACCTCCCTTATAACTAACTCTAAGCACTAGGAGGAGGGAACTTAAAGTTTTGGCAGAGTTTACTTAGTTTTTTCCTCTAGAATTCTTGACACTTTCATGCTGTCCAAGTGGGGTATTTATAGGCCCCAAATGGTTTAAGAAATGGAGCTAAAAATTCAAACTTCTGGGTCTTCCGGGTACGAGCAGTATCACCACCTACATTGGGTGGTACCACCGCTTACAACCTAACACCAGGCGGTACCACTGCCCAGTCTGGTAGTACCACCATATGACATCCTCGGAGACTGAGTTTTTTAAGTTTTCCAAATCACAAGTAGTTCTACCGCCTGTTCTGGCGGTGCCATGGCCTGGCCCAACATTTGAGTCATTGAATGAGCATTTCAATTAGCCCAAATCACTCCTAATTTAGGCCAAATTAGCCTCTAATTAAGTTAGCCCAATTCCAATCCAATTATATGCTAACTGCAAATTTTAAAACATTCACTAAGCTAAATAAGTCTATAAGTCTAGGTTTTGTTTCGGCGAGCTTCCGACGATCTTTCGGTGAACTTTTGATGATCTCTCGATAATGTTCCAATGGACTCCCAGCAAGCTCCTGGACTTCTTTGTCAATTTTAACAAAAATTTTGACGAACGTTCGAACTTCTGACCAACTCTTGAACTCCCAAAGAAATCTCATTCTTGACTCTAAGACTTCATTTTGCTTCATACCTTGATGACTATCGTAGTTAATCTTGTACATTTAAAACCTACTTCGATCTAGATAATTATTACAAAGAAAATAAAATGTTCATTGGCGCTTCATCTAAATCTTCGACACATCGTCCTATCTTGTGATCTATTACCCGATCGGCCAGTTAACCTCCGTAACTCTGATTTACTTGGCATAATTCTTCGGCTCGACATCCAATCATCTGACATGTTTCTCTATGGCCGAATATGATTCTTCCTGCTTTAATTATCTCACTCTGATTAAAGCTTCCTACATCACTCAAAACACAGATCAAATCATAAATATTATCAATTGGTTTTCATAATCAAAATTCGAGATTCAACAATTCACCCTACGCCCCCCCCCCCCCCTATCTCTTAGTGCCGACTTGTTCCTAATAGTCTTTACAGCCAGGAAACCCTAGCTATAGGATGAGCATGGGCAGATAGGAAACCCTAGCTACCGGTAGATAGGAAACCCTAGCTGCCACCTTGCCTCATGCGGTGAGGAGTCTTGGTTGTCGGGGACTCTTGGGCAGCTAGGAAACCCTAGCCACCTATGTTGCCCCTTGCAACTAGGAAACAATGTTGTAGGGGCTGCCAACCCCCAAGCCGAGGGCCCCCTTACTACTCTCGGGCTTGTTGCATTTGGCCAGGCTGAGAGCAGCATATTGTGCTCTTGGCTAAGGGTGCAAGCAGCCTTCAGCTAAACCACTAGGCAGCAACAATTGCTGCCCTTTTCCCTTTGTTATGCGATAACTTATTTGATGACAATATATCAATTTAAAACACCTTTTAATAGGGAGAAGATGTGTAGTTTATATCTCAAAAATTATGATAAAAATAATAGCAATCACACAAAATAATTTCTATGTGATTGAACACAATACACGCAGTTGAAAAACCAATCTTTTGCATGAGCAACCAAACTCTGATATCACTATTAGGAAATCTAGGGTGACATCACATGCATAGTGGAAGAACAAAAATAAAATCCAAAAATTCTTGTAGAAAAATAAGGTTTTATAGTCGTACAAGAATTGATGCGCAAAAACCTCCAAAGCCAAAAACTACATGTACAAGGGAGATTGTATTACCTAGGGAGATTATATATCCTTGAAAACCTACATATCTACAGGAGAGGATGAAGAAGATCAACTATCCTCTCTAGCAGTAATCCACATGGTAGGGGCTGCGAAGACACTCCTCAAATTGTTGCACAATCCTCCTCGTTGCGTGCACCACACAATCAAGAAGGGCTACCTCTTCTTGCTATCCACACACCCCAAATAGGGGCTACAAGTTGAAGAGGAGAGGGAGAGAGGAGAATAGGAGGTGATAACAAAAAAGAACATGACTCTTGACCCTTTAGTTCACTTATATTTACGGAGACCCTTTGTCAACTTACTCTTATTAATCCTGCCATATTGGGTACTAGATCTCCATCCAACTACTTAAGCTTCTTAGATTAGTAGGTCTTTACCTAATAATATCTCATTGGCTCTTATTAGATCTCATCCATAGGATCCAATAATTTAAGGGCTTATTGGATATCCAATAAAATAGGGGCTCTAGTGAATATCTCATATACGAACATCTACTCATCGTAATACCTACCATATGTATATGACCCTCTAAGCCCAATATCGAGCTGGCCATGAGTCATACCTATCATCACTCCTTCTGGCTTAATAAATTATTATCTTCATAATAATTTACTCAACTCATCGACTACGAACGTACTAGGCCACTATGCCTTAGTCCCTAGATGATACAGAGGAATCTAATCCATCAGACCTGTTTATCCTCATTTACTGTATATCTATAGTCCCTCATGCTAGTCAAAGGTGCCCAATAAGCCAATCACGTAAGTAATGATACGTGTGACTTGACACACAGTCTTTTTGCTTATTATATTTTGACATTTATCACTTTATATTGCCTATTACACACGCACACACACACACACACACACACACACACACACACACACACACACACATATATATATATATATATATATATATATATATATATATATATTGTGATGTCCTTGGATCTGTGTAATGGGAATCAGATTGTGATGACATCATGATAATGAGACCGATTCACCTTTAAACACAAATCCTAAATAATCTCGGTAATAGGTTACTCGAGAGGGACATCGAGATAACCGAACAGACTGGTGTGTTGTATACCCGTCCATATGATGGATGTAGCTGGTCTCATAGCTCCTCGTGTGGCGACACTGGGGATACAATACATGTGCTCATTAGGAAATGAGTTCACTGATTGATCCGCTTATGGAATGCTGGATGGTTGATGATGCCTTATTGTCAGACAATGATTCTGTAGTCCTAATGGCGTATCTGATCCTTAAATATTAGATATCAAAGATATCCTATATGAGTGCTCTACTCTTTGATACTAGACATATAGGTTTGGATGTCTCAGATATAGCAAAACCGGTCTTTAGGAGTGACAGTCAACCTTACGAGGGCTATTGGGTATCGATAAAGGATCATCCACTCTCGATGTCATGAGAGAAATGTCTCATATGTTCTTGCTCAGACAAATCCCTGGCCAGGGTCATTCAGATTGAGAGAGAAAGAGTTCTCCGGGAGAATTTGATTAGAGCAAGACTTGAGTAGAAACCGTATGGGTCTGACAGCACCATACCCGATATACAGTCTTTGAGATATTATATGGATGAGGGAATATAGGTACACGATAACTAAGGACAGACAGGTCCAATGGATTGGATTCTCCTATATCATTTGGGAACTGCAACATAGTGGCTTAGTACGTTTGTAGTCGATAAGTCGAGTGAATTATTATAGAGATAATAATTCACTGAGCCATAAGGCGTTCTGACAGGTATGACTCATGGCCAGCTCGATATTGGGCCTAAAGGGTCACACACATATAGTAGGCATTGCGATGAGTAGAGGTGCAGATATGAGTGTTAGGACTATAGCTAGAAGAGTCCTAATTAAGAGGGGCATTTATGTTTACCTACCTACCTAGCTAGAAGAGTCCTATTAAAGAGGTGAAGAGGTGGACTAGGGTTATGAGATTATTTCTTAGAGAAGCATTAGGAGTTGTAAAGGAATAGGAGTTTTGAGTAGGAGTCCTATTAGGAGTTAGGGTTTAGAATTCCTATGAATAGCCATGTATTCATCCTCTTTTAACAAGCAATAGATGAATCTTTTCTGTAGCCTTTGAGCAACAACTTGGAGGAAGAAACCCCTATAATGTTCCAAGAGGCCGATCCCCTAAAGATATCAACCCCAAGCTTAGAATTTGCAAAGGTTCTAATATCTTGTATCAAAGTAGCGATCTTACTGTTTTTACTACCATCCCTACCACCCACCACTAGCTAAGCAATTTCCATAATTGCTCTTGATGTCACCATCTCCATCGTCATCTTCTACCGTAGATCAAATCAATCTACTACCGTCACCTCCAATTGCATCAGAGATCTAATATTCTCCTATCACTAATATCTTTTGCTGTTATAAATTTTTATTCAAAATACCAAGAAAAAGTCTCCTTATCTATCTTATGCTGTGAATTCCTTTTATCGTAAAAGTTATCATCTTTGCGAACGAAGGATTGCTACAGAAAATTTCAGCTGCATATTATTACCTTAACCAATCTATTTGCAACCCTTTTCAAATGAAATTTATTATACACTTCATAGATCATCTTGGCTTCTATCTAATATTGTCCTATTAAGGAATTGATCTCTAAAAATGTTCTTGTGTTGTTGTAAATTTTTGTCATAAACCGCTGAATTTTTCGACTAGAATTCTGCTATCGCAACTTGCACCAATTTCCTTGCTATTATACTACAAAAATTTTCTTGATTAAATTAGTCATCTTTGCTGTTATATAAACCAAGATTTTTCTATCAAATTCGCTCCTCAAATCTCTCAATTTTTACTAAAAATTTCGTCGAGAAATTGCTATTTCTTCGGCGACAATTCTACTCTTACAAGACAACACATATTGTTGAATCTTGGATTTTGATGATGAAGTCATTTGTTATCTAATCTATATGTTGAGATAAGTGTGTAGGATTAACTACGATGGAAGTAAGACATGTAGTAGGAGTTACGCTGGAGTCAAGACCATGATCACGTTGGAGGTTTGAGAGTTCGACGGAAGTCTGGACGGTTATCGGAGGTTCTGCCGGAACAAATCCGAGAAGTCCAGGAGCTTGCCAAAGAAGCTCGTCGGAACTTGCCAAGTGGATCGTCGCAAGTCCAGGAGTTTGCCGAAAGTCCGCCAGAGCATCGCCGAAGGTTCATCGGATGTTCACCGAAAGTTCATCGGAATCTCGCTAGAAGAAGTGATTGATGCACCAAAGCAAGTTGCAGTAAATGTCTTAAGAAATATCATAGTTAGCATGTAGATTAAGTGAGGAATGGGAGGTGATCCCATTAATTTAATTTGGGGGCAATTGGGCCCTTGATAGACCCAAATTAGGACGAATGGATCAACCCATTCGGACCAGAATTCCTGCTAGGCAGTGGCACCACCAGGGTCGGTGGTGACACTATGCAGGAGATGGTCTCCTAGGAAAGCTGGGCGGTGCAACCACCTAGGTTAGGCAGTGGCACTGCTTGGGCTCAGTCTCCGAGCGAGACTGGGCGGTGCAACCACCCCAGTCAGGCGGTGGCACCACCTGGGCTTAGTCTCCGAGCGAGGCTAGGCGGTGCAATCGCCCTTGTCAGTTGGTGGCACCGCCAGAGCTCAGTCTCCGAGCTCTGTCAAGCGGATGTACCGCCCCAGTCAGGAGGTAGTACCGCTAGGACCCCGAAAATCTGGGAAAAGACATTTTTGAGCTCCAAATTCAAATCAATTTGGGGCCTATATATACCCCACCCTTTCCTGCATGAAAGGGCACCGAAAATCCAATCTTACTCTGTGATTTTTAGAGCTCAAAAGTGTTGTAAAGGCTATAAGTTCTCCTCCCTCTTTTCTTCCAAGTTTTGATCTTTCAAGAGATGGGAGAAAAGTTTGTAAGGGTTGTCTCCTAAGCCCGTCAAAAGGAATGAAACCGTAAAAGGGTGGTTGGCCTTCGCCTATTGAAGGAAGGCCTCTAGTGGATGTCGGTGACCTCATTGGAGGAGGAAGCCAAAAGTGGATGTAGGTCAAGATTGACCGAACCACTCTAAATCTCGATTTGTATTTCTTCCTGTTCTCTATCTTAACTGTAAATTGCCTCTATAGCTTTACTTTAACTGCATTTCACCTAATCTAAGTTAAAGTAACTTCCGAATCAGCTTTCATACCGAAATCACTTTTATCGTACGAATGTTGTATTTCGGTTTACAATTACATTATGTTCTCTATTTTAACTACAAACTACCTCTATATCTTTACTTTAACTGTATCTTGCTTAATCACAAGTTAAAGTGATTTCTGAATCGGCTTTCTTACCGAAATCGTTTTTATCATATGAACGTCATTTTAAATTGTCGAAAGTTTTCCGCTACACTAATTCACCCCCCGCCCCCCCCCCTTAGTGCTCTTGATCCTAACAATTGGCATTAGAGCGGGGTTAACTCTTAAATGGATTAAAACTAAAGAGAGATGGCATACGTCGGAAACTAGGAGGGCCACTTTGTTACATGTCCACCCATGTTCAATGGGACGGACTACACCTATTGGAAGACCCGAATGAGGATCTTCTTTATTTCAATGGATTTTGAACTTTAGAATCTTGTCGAAAATGGATTTTCGAATTCTTCTCTTCCAATGATCGATTGGAATGAATTGGAGAAGAAGACTTTCGCTCTTAATGCAAAGGCTATGAATGCCTTATTTTGTACGCTTGATAAAAATGAGTTCAATCGTGTTTCGGTTTGTGAAACCGCGTTTGATATTTGGCATACACTCGATGTGACTCACGAAGGCACAAGTAGAGTGAAAGAGTCAAAAATCAATCTTTTGATACATTCTTTTGAACTTTTCTGAATGAAACTGAGAGAGACTATTGGCGACATGTACACCCGTTTCACGGATGTCGTCAATGCCCTAAAAGGACTTAGCAAAAGTTTTTCAGATTTTGAGCTCATAAATAAGATTATAAGATCCCTTCCTAAGATTTGGGACCCTAAAGTCACTGCTATTCAAGAGGCTAAAGATTTAAATAACTTCCCTCTTGAAGAACTAATCGGGTCATTAATGACCTATAAAATGACTTACAAGGCTCATGAAGAGCAAGAAGACATCCTTCCAAAGAACAGGAAGGATATGACACTTAGAACTTTAGATGACCACTTGAGAGAAAACTCAAGTGATGAGGACTGTGACGATGACTTGGCACTTCTAACAAGGAAATTCAAAAAATTCATTAAGAAAAACAAGTTTAAAAATGATACAAAATAAATTTGAACCCAAAAAGGACCAAGTAATTTGCTACAAGTGCAAAAAGCTGGGACACTACAAAAGTGATTGTCCCTAAGCTAAGAAGAGAACATCAAAGAAGAAGGCGCTCAAAACAACGTGGGATGACTCAAGCACGTCCGAAGAAGAGGAGTCCAATACCGAGCAAGTTGCTCATTACGCCTTAATGGCCATCAGTGAGGAGGTAACAAATTTAATTGATGCAGATTTATCATTTGATGAATTATTAAATGCCTTCCATGACTTATTTGATGAATGTAAAATAATTAGTAGAAAATAGAAATTGCTAAAAAATAAGCATGATAGTCTTGTTAGCAATTTTGATAAATTAAAAATTGAATATCATGATAGTTTAACTTAATATGAAAAATGCCATGATCTAGAAACTCTCCAAAAGGAGAACTTGCTACTTAAGGACGCCTTGAAGAAATTCGAGGTTAGCAGCAAGTCTTTGAACATGATTCTTACAAATAAGGGCCACTTTCCCAAAAGAAGTGGAATCGGATTTGTGAGAAGTCCTCACCAAAATCCAACCACCTTCATAAAAGGCCCTATCTTACATGTTTAGCACCAAAGCAAATTAAACTTTTGTTACAAATATGGACATAAAATGTATCATTGTCCACTCAAGAAAATTAGCCCGAACAAACTGATTTGGGTTCCTAAAGGAACCATGATAAACTCTATGCAACATAATAAACAATGTAGATCAGTTTTTGAGGCACCCAAAGGTAAATGGATACCTAAAAATCATCACTTCTTGTAGAAACGTACACCATCAAAAGCTAGGAGCAAGAGATAATATCCTGCTTTTTGGGTACTCAATATTCATGACTCGAGATCCAAAAGAACACGTAATGCTCTCTAGTCTAAATAGTAAAAAGAGGATTAGAAAATTAATATTACAGAGTGATACTAATACAATCCTATTTGATCCCTCAGATTTTGAAACTCATAATTCTCCCTTCACATACCCTCCGAATTTCTGAACTCATCGAATTGATTTCTTCTTTACCTTTGGATCCAACTATATCATGAACTTACGTCTTGCAAGCAAAGTTTGTCAAAAACTTACGAAGTTTACCAACTTGGATAATAAGTCATGAACATGTCTAAAATTGTGTATGACATTTAAAGTAGAATATGCGCGTCACAAGATCTATCTTGAACGTATGAAATTTCTCATCTTGAAATGGAAACTCTTACGTAATTACGAAAGTAAAGTTGATTGCTCCACAAATGAAAACTCTTCTTAAGTCGAAAACATCCAAATCAGCCCATACAGCCCCCAAACAAGTGCTCACCGCCTATAGGCGGTGGCACTGCCCAACTGGCGGTAGCACCGTTGGCTGTCACGGGTTGCAAGCGGTTGCACCGCCCAGCTAGCAGTGCCACCGCCCGCAACTTTGCCCCCTTTTAAATCGAGCTAGGGCCGATGGTGGAACTGACCCTAACTCACTCCCCTCTCCTTCTAGCAGCTCCAATACTTCTCCACCTCCATTTCTTCCCTTTAGCTGCCCAAATACTACCCATTTCAAAGCAAAGATCAACAATCTCTCATTCTCTTGAAGATCTCACTTAAGGTATTCTCTAAGAAGCTTTTGATTTTTGTTTACTCTTGCTCATTACTATCTTCTTAAATAGTAGTAGTTATGGGTTCTAGAAGATCCTCTAGGGACAAATGGAAGAGGAGATTAGAAGAAGACTTTGATTCCTCCCTTTTCGATTCAAAACCTCATGCCCAAAAATTTGCTTCTATAGAATTTAGAAATGTCCATAAGGGAAAGTATGTTGATCTAAATGAACTAAGTAATTTAGAGACAATTCAATAGTTTGTAAATTTAGATCTACTCCCAATACTACAAATTAGTGAATCCATTTACCCAAGATTTGTTAGGTTGTTTTACAACAATCTACAAGTAAATGAAGAAGAAAGAGTGTCTACCTATCTCTTCGGACAACACATTTCCATTATAGATAGATTCACTTGTGACATGATAGGTATTCCTGCAAAAGATAAAGGTCTTTATTTTAGAGGATTGTGGGATGATGAAACAGTTGGGACAACCTACGTCGAAGCCTTAGGAACAATTTTCGGTAATCCCAACTTAGTGATAGTTCCTAAAAGCTATGAGCATCTACTACCACTAAACAGTAAAGTACTTCATCATATTCTAACTAGCATCATTCTCCCTAAACAATACTATCATGATGAAGTGAGTCAAATGGAATTAGGAACCATGTATTGGATTATTAAAAGGCATAACATTTGTTTTGGTTACCTTATCCAATAGAACATGATAGAAATATCTAAGGAAGATATGATGCTTCCATATGGTGGTATAATCACTAGAATACTTAAAGCCTACGATATTCCAATACCACCTGACAAAGAGGTAATAAAAGTAGATAGGTTTAGCATAATAAATAAAAATCTACTTCACCGATTGAGATGTCTTTATAGAAACGTTAATTGGATTAGAATGCCTAGAAGAACCGATCCCCCTCAATCTGAACCTGAACCAGAAACATCAATCTTTAGGGGTACTCAATCTCCTCCGATCTGTCCCTTTGAGGAAACACATCCATTTGAGCAAGCTCCTACATCATCTATCGAAGACATAGGGATTTGGATGGACCGATTTGAACAAAGACAAGATTGATTTGAACAAAGACAAGATCGGCTTGAATATCGACAAGATCAAATCTTATTTGAGCTGCAGCAAATTCATCAACAATTTGACTCTTTATTTAAGTATTTTAATTTTCCATCTCTTGAATGAGCTTGTATATGTAAATATGGTCACAATTTCTTCTTGTTGTAATAATTATGTTGTTGTAAACTCATTTTGAAACTCACCTTGATCACAATGCCCCTTGCCTTGATAACTACTAATCCTTGATATGTTTTACTTAATGTATTATTTGGTGAGCATATGCAGAGTTAGGAGTATTAATGTTGATTGAACATCGTTTTCATATTTTCCTTGAATCTCTTTACACTACTCGTTTTCAAAATTTTCTCGATCACTTAAGTTTCACGTTGAGATTGAATGCTTCTATAACATGCTTACTTTATAAGTTGAAAATCTTGTGCCTTGATTTCCATGATGAGCATGTTCTACTCTCATTGTGATTTGAGAAGATTCATACATCAAATTCTTAATCCTTGAGCACTACAAAATTGTGTCTGAATGCATAAACTTGTTAAGATTATTTTTTAATTTTTTTTGATTTAATAATCAAATCACTTAATTGCCATGAAGATTTTACACAATTACATGCCTTAATTACATGTTGGAAATTATGTGTTTTGGATACAAAAATTTCCATGATAATAAGCATGTTTTATCTTTTTTGTCCAAATGCATGAAAGTGTTAAATTTCATTTTCAGATCTTCTTGATCATAACAATCGGATTTTCTCGATACATTATTCTCTTCCGGACTTAATAAACATATGTCATATCGAGTTTTGGATTCACATAATTGATTTTTACAATATGGAATCAACTAGTAAATGCATCTTTCAAAGACTTATCATGTGAAAAATATCTTTCGAGAAATGGATTTGACGATTCCTTCTTATATCTCTTGAGAAATAGTTTTATGTGCAATGATTTGATTCACACACATATCTTGATTCTTGTAAAAATAAAGCGTGCTTTAATATCTTATCAATTTTAACTTCATTCGAGTAAGATCACAAATGACTTTCCTCCTTCATGCAAAAAGATAATAACAAATAAAGAGGAAGAAGTAATGAAAGTCATCTCCATGTCATGTTTTCCTTGAGATGTTTGTATAATTGGTATCCTATCACTCATTATTGAAAAATGACATAAACCTAGTTAAAATTTGCTAATATCATTCTCCTTTTTGTTGATGACAAAGGGGGAGAAATATATGAATTGATACTATGAGTACCATATTTGAATGAGAAATATATGAATTGATGCTATGAGTGTCATATTTGAATTTAATGCTATATAAATTGATGCTATGAGTGCCATATTTGAATTTGAATTATGTTAAGGTATCAAAAGCTTGCATCGAAATATATGATAAATTGGTGATAGAATTACTATGTTATTGCCATATTTGCACTATGTTAAAATATCTAGAGTATACATCGCAATTCTACAAATTGATATCTTGTCATCTGATGAAACGCTATGATTGCTAAACACTTGAAACATTTGTATTATGTTAAGATATCAAGAACTTACATCGCAGTTTTACATGTTGATATCTTACCATACGATGAATTGCTACGATTGCTATCTTTCACATTTGAAATGTAAAACCTGAAAATGGATGTCAAGCCTTAACATCATTTTCAAAGAAATACATCATGATAGGAATCATGATGGGAGTCTTGATAAGGATAAATGATCTTAACTTATCAATATATATCTTGAATTCAAAGGCTTTGAATTCAACAATGACTTATCTCAAGTATGGTATATAGATAGGGGGAGTTATGGTTAACTCCGTTATCAATTGATTGTCATCGTAAAAAAGGGGGAGATTGTTGAATCTCGGATTTTGATGATGAAGTCAATTGTCATTTGTTATCTAATCCATATGTTGAGATAAGTGTGCAAGATTAACTACGATGGAAGTAAGATATGCAGTAGGAGTTACGCCAAAGTTAAGACCATGATCACGTTGGGGGTTCGAGAGTTCGACGGAAGAACGGATGGTCGTCGAAGGTTCTACGGGAACAAATCCGAGAAGTCCAGGAGCTTGCCAAAGAAGCTCGTCGGAACTCGCCAAGTGGATCGTCGCAAGTCCAGGAGTTTGCTGGAAGTCCGCTAGAGCATCGCCGAAGGTTCGTTGGATGTTCACCGGAAGTTCACTGGAAGCTCACAGGAAGAAATGATTGACACACCGGAGCAAGTTGTAGTAAATGTCTTAAGAAATATCATAGTTAGCATGTAGATTAAGTTATAAATAGGAGGTGATCCCATTAACTTAATCTGGGGGCAATTGGGCCCTTGATAGACCCAAATTGGGCCGAATGGATCAACCCATTCGGACCAGAATTCCTGCTAGGCGGTGGCATCGCCAGGAGATGGTCTCCCAAGAAAGCTGGGCGGTGCAACCGCCCAGGTCAGGTGGTGGTACTGCTTGGGCTCAGTCTCCGAGCGAGATTGGGCAGTGCAACCGCCCCAGTCAGGCGGTGGCACCGCCTGGGCTCAGTCTCTGAGCGCGACTGGGCGGTGCAACCGCCCCTATCAGGCGATGGTACCGCCAGAGCTCGGTCTCCGAGCTCTATCAGGCGGTTGTACCGCCCCAGTCAGGATGTAGTACCGCCAGGACCCTAGAAATCCGGGAAAAAACATTTTTGAGCTCCAAATTCAAATCAATTTGGGGCCTATATGTACGCCACCCTTTCCAGCATGAAAGGGCACCGAAAATCCAATCTTACTCTATGATTTTTAGAGCTCAAAAGTGTTGTAAAGGCTAGAAGTTCTCCTCCCTCTTTTCTTCCAAGTTTTGATCTTTCAAGTGAGGAGAGAAAAGTTTATAATGGTTGTCTCCTAAGCCTGTCAAAAGGAGTGAAACTATAAAAGGGTAGTTGGCCTTCGCCTATTGAAGAAAGGACTCTAGTGGATGTCGGTGACCTCATCGGAGGAGGAAGCCAAAAGTGGATGTAGGTCAAGATTGACCGAACCACTCTAAATCTCGATTTGCATTTACTTTTTGTTCTCTATCTTAACTGCAAATTGCCTCCATAGCTTTACTTTAATTGCACTTTGCCTAATCTAAGTTAAAGTAATTTTCGAATCGGCTTTCATACCGAAATCATTTTTATCGTACGAACATCGTATTTCAGTTTGCAATTATATTTTGTTCTCTATCTTAACTGCAAACTACCTCTGTATCTTTACTTTAACTACATCTTGCTTGATCACAAGTTAAAGTGATTTCCGAATCGGCTTTCTTACTGAAATCATTTTTATCATACAAACATCTTTTTAAATCATCGAAAGTTTTCCGCTGCACTAATTCACCCCCCTCCCCCTCCCCCCCTCTTAGTGCTCTTGATCCTAACACATATTTGCTGCTACTTCCACTGATTTCTATCAAACCTTTGCTGCCATATACCACAGATCTAAAATTTTTTTCCCTAACCTTCATCCACTACCATCATAGCCCTCAAGCTCCACCAAGCCACACCATCAAACTGTATTCAAAACAGCCACAAAATAAGCTTAAACTGCAGCCTACATCCACCAATCCACCAACACTTTCGACCACCACTTCTCTCAACCTATATATGCCTTTAACCCATCAACAAAAGAGATATCTTAACATTACAGATTTAGAAGCATATACTATGACATCTGAGGAGGCAATCAATGCTAAATTCGAAACCTTCGAGACGCGAATGAAGGATAAGATTCAGACTCTCTTTATTGAACTCAGTTTGGGCTGACCACTAAGCCCAATGAAATCACATCAAGAAGAGAGCTCTGACTAATCACACCAAACCTAAAGAGATGCTTCCAAGAGAGGGAGACTCTATGACTGATCCCAACTATCCACGCATGAGGGTGGACTTCCCTAGATGGGAAGAAGGAGACCCGATTGGTTAGATCTTGTGGGTGAAGCGATATTTTCGGTACCAAAAAATCACGAATGCATCTATGATGGAAATTATAGTTATACATCTTGAAGGGGATACACTTATGGAGTCTTCTCATGGCAACAATTCAAAGAAGGACTGTTGATCCGCTTTAGACCAACCGATTACGAGAATATTGACTGACAACTAGCAAAGATCCAACAAACCTCCACCATTCAGGAGTACCAAACTAGGTTTGAAAGGATATCTAATCAAACTCGTGATTGGTCTGAAAAATAGCTATTAGGGCCCTTCATTGAGGGCTTGAAGCTAGAGATCTGGAGAAAAGTTAAAGCATAATGACTGTACACGCTTATGGTAGCCATCTCTTTCGCACGACTTCAAGAGGAGCGATTGAACCATGAAGCCCAGAGGACTAGTGTCACTCCCTGACCAGCAATACTGAAGCTCTCAGCCCCCCCTACTATCAACCGAGCCCCTGCACTTAAAAGGTTGACAAGAGAAGAGCTTTGGGAGTGATCTGCGAAGGGGTTATGTTGGCACTACGACGAGCCATGGAGCCATGAGCATCGCTGTAAAAAAGGGAGACTTCTTATGATTGAACTAGCAGAAGAAGAGGTCATTGAACATCCAGAAGAGAGCCTTAAATATGAAGAAGAAGAGCCACAATCGATTGACTTTATGGTACACACACTAGTTGGCTACTCAAACCTGCAAACGATAAAAGTTGGAGGCCTTCTCAAATAATAACCGATCACTATTCTCATTGACATGGGCAACACTAATAACTTTCTAAATAGTAAGGTTGCTACTCGGATGGCACTTCGCATCAAAGGTTGCAGCAAGTGTTAGGATCGGAGCGGCACTAAGAGAGGGGGGGGGGGGGGGGGTGGGTGAATTAGTGCAGTGGATTAAAACTCGTAAGTTTAAATTCGATTTCGTAAATGTGTAAAGATTTTGTTTTGACAAAGGATGACTTAGTAAAAATAGCTCGAGTAAAGGAAGGAGATGAAAACCAAAAGTTTGCTGCTAAGTAAATAAATGTTTCACAAAGTTAAACATTCACACATTTAAGGAACACCACAATTTAAAGTGGTTTGGTCAAATGACCTACATCCACTTGCAAAATCTTCTTCGATGAGGCTTCCAACTTCTACTAGCAAATCACTTTAAAGGAGAAGGATCAAATACCCCTCTTATAACCTTTTTACAAGTGGTTCACACTGTTACAAATTTTTCAAAGAGAAAGAGATAGGTGAACACTTAAACTATTGAAAAAAATAAGACTTTGCTAAGTCTTTTTCTCAATTTCTAACTTCTCAAAAGGTTTTTTCTCTACCGAGAATTGAGGGGTATTTATAGACCCCAAGAGGATTCAAATTTGGGCTCTAAATTTTGAATTTCTTTAGGTTCTCAGTGACGGCGGTGCCACCGCCTGTCAATGCCACATTGACCATTTACTGGTAGTGCCACCGCTTGTCAATGGTAGTGCCATCGCCCAACCTTTCCGGTGCTGGGCTGTGCCACCGCCCAATCTAGCGGTACCACTGCCTAATCATTCGGGTTTTGGGCGGTGCCACCGCCTGTCCTTACGAGTCACTAGTTGGGCTCCAAATTTGGCCTAAACTAGTTCATATTAGGGCCCAGTTGGCCCATAACCAGGTTATAGGATTAACTCTTAATCGTAACCCTAATTATATGCAAACTATGAAATTAAGATATAGTCCTAAGCAGGTTTTTAACCGGTAACATCGAGTTTCCTTCCGGTGAGCTTTCCGACGATCTTCCGGCGGACTTCCGATACACCCTCGGATTTCTTTCGGCCGACTCCCAATAGGCTCCCGATCTTTTGGTGAGTTCAGCAAGTCTTTGGCAAGTAGCCAAACCTTCTCGGTGATCTCCGCGAACCTCCGACGATCTCTTCGGTGGACTTTCAAAAACTTCGACAAGTCCCCGATTTCTTTTCGATTGGTTTCAGCAGCACTTCCGATGAATTTTCGGACTCTCAGTAGACTCTCAAACACCCATCAAACTTGACTCCTGTAAACTTGCTTTATATCTTCAAGCTATCATAGTTAATCCTCATATGTAAGACACACTTCGATCTAGACAATTAATCCTAAGCATCTAATCAATTTGTTTGGCATGTCATTGGTCTCACGACGCTTCGTCCGATTCTTCAGTGCATCGTCCTCTCTTATGACCTATTGCCCAATCGGCCAGTTGACTCCACAACTCCAATATCCTTGGCACAATCTTCGTTCTTCTTGTCCTGATGCCCGAATCCGTGGCCCGAAATCTTCTGTCGATATGTTGACCGATCCACCGGCCCAACGTCCAATCTTCTGACATGTTCCTCCAGCCCAACATGATTTTCCTGCTTTAATTGTCTCATCTTGATCGAAGCATCCTGCATCACTCAAAACACATATTAAATCATAAACACATATCAAGTGGTTTCATCATCAAAATACGAGATTTAACAATCTCTCCCTTTTTGATGATGACAACCCCTTGATGACGGAGTTAATCTTAACTCCTAGAGTTTAAACAAACTCCCCTTATCAATATGGCTTATTGATAGAAACTTTTGGATTCGAAACTCTAAGCAACATGTTATCATAAACTTATGCATAACATGTCATGTCATCATACTTCTCCCCCTTTGTCATCAACAAAAAGGAGAAGTTCCAACTCTTATGTGTTTAGAGATAAAAAGTTCAAATCATTACATAATAAACATAGTATCAAATTTTATCATCATGCAATCTAACAATTAAAGATGTACAAGTTTAGCAACTGTTTGCTTCTCTTTAGGCTATAAGCTAGCAATTTTTACGATATGCTAGTTTTGCTACATACAAGCTAGCAAAAATTTCGAAAGCAAATGCAAGATAGCTTTCTTGTGTAAGCTCATGATTCTTGCTTCCTATTGCAATGTGCAAGTTACAAGTTTTGCTTCTTGAGATAGGCAAGATAGCACTTTTACAATTTTTGTTTCTTAAGATAGGCAAGCTTGTGATATTCAAGATAGCAAGCTCTTTCTTCTCTTTTGAGAAGTGTCATTTTTGCTTCCTTAGCAAAATGCCAAACTAGTAAGAGACAATGTTTTACATGAGGCAAGCAAACAATTTGGCAAGAGTTATATTTGCATATTCTCTTTAGATGTGCAAGAAAGTAAGTAAGTTTTTGCATTTTCTTGACTTGTGCAAGTTAGCTAATTTATCTTTGAGATGACCCTTTATATCAATTCAAGATAGCACATTAGCAACTCTTTCTCCCCCTTTGTCACTGGCAAAAAGAAATGAATAACAATACAATCGCATAATTCATTTCGCTTTACTATAATATTCAAATCATGATAAGGGTAAGTATCAATCTTATTTATGCATCATTATGTTTTCAAATTAAAATATACATAATTTCAAAACTTTACATTTGTATCCTAACTTCATGCATTATACAAATAAATTAATCACTATGGGCATATCATATATGATACATCATTTTGGTAACAAATCATAGCATTTATCAGTATTTTGATCATGATACCAAGCATTCACCATTTAAAACATTCATGATACACATTATATGCATATATCATCACAATAAAAAGCAATTGTATGCATAATTTCAAATCATAAATGTTTCAAATCATGATGGTATTAATTTGTCAAATTGCATCCTACCATGCATGATCAAAACTTCTCCCCATTTGTATTTTATGCATAATTTCATTTCATCACATTAGGAATATCAATAAGAGTTAATTGGATAATGAGATAAATATTTTATGAATACACGGAATTGTATAAAAATCATATCATAAGTGTTTCATGCATTCATATCATCAAATGAAATAATATAAAAAAAATTTAGTGATGAGATATTACTTCATGAATACAATAAAATTCATATAGCATATCATGGTTTATTAGAATTAGTCTTCTTTTTGGTGAATAACAAAAATAATAGTAGGAGAGCAAGATCTCAATTCATGTATATCAAATATTCAATCACTAAAATCATGATTCATCTAGAAAATTCTCCTCTTTAAATATTCAAAGAAAAAATCATGATGAACAATCTTGATTTACATAAAGTTTCAAAACATAATTATCAAGATCATGAATACTAAAAAACCATGAAACATTTTGACAAATCTCCTTTTAAATAGAAAACAATCTTGATTCATTCAATAGAAAATTCAAATTATAATTACGAGAAATCAAGATCATGATTTCAATAAAACCCATTAAATTCAAATCATTTTCATAATCCATGAGATTCATAAAAATAGTACAAATGGATTCATCAAAGTCAATAAGATAGAGAAAAAAAATTTTCAAGAAAAATACTTTTCTCTATTTAGTTGTTTCATACAAGCATGCCTTTGTCCTTTTTGTGCCAATATATATATATATATATATATATATATATATATATATATATATATATATATATATATATATATATATATATATATATATATATATATATATATATATATATATATATCATCAATCATTTAGGATCAAAAAATAAATTTTGTCATAAAAACCATCAAGATTCAAATCATTATTTCAATCTACATATCATGAGAACAATAAATTTGCACTATAGACAATCTCATGTTTTATCATTCAAGCTAGTATATATTTTTGCAATTAGCAAGCTAACAATTTCTTTTTCCTTTTATAATAGTGATTCAATCATATCATGCGATAAATATATCATAATTACAAAGGAGTATTGAATCATAAAGAAAATCAATTTATGCATAAAATGTTCCATGCATCAAGGTAAATTTTCTCAAATTGTGGGTATCAAAAAATCAAGAGAAAATAGCTTATCATTTTGAAAAATGTTCTCTTTGATAAAACGAGAGAATCATGATTAGCAATCTTGATTTATAAAATGAATACTCAAGTTATAATTCTAAAATATGAAGAGAAATCGTGATTCATTTTAACAAATCTCCTCTTAGGAAATTATGAAAAAGATATAATTCATTAAATCTTGTAAGAGAATAAGACATTAATTCATGCATATAGAATCTTGACTTAAGCATAAGAAATCTCAATTTATAAATTTCAAAAAATCAAGATAAAGCTCATTTAAATCATCAAATCAAGATCATTTTCAAGATATTCACAAAAGTGATATAAATAGATTCATTAATTTGCCTTTTTGAAAAATCGATAAAATCAAAAAAATAAATTTTTTAAGAAGAAACCTTTCCACTTTTTAATTGTTTTAATTCATGTGATTTATTTCATACATGCATGTTCTTTTCTTTTATGGCAAATAAAAATATGCATCAATGTTTAGGATCGAAAAAAAATCACAAAAGTAATCATGTAAAACTTTTAAAATCTCATGCATAAAATCGTCAATCATGGTATCAAAACATTTAATATTTTCATTACATCGTCATCCATTGGTTTCATTGAACATAATTTTGAATGATTCTTATAGATAACTAAAACTTATTTAGTTTTAATTTATGTGATTGACTTTATATTAGCATGCTCAAGTTTTGTTCTTATGTCAAAACCATACATCATGTTTGAAAACCAAAGACAAGGTTCATTAAAAAATCATCAAGCCTTCCATACAAAAGCTATGCATCATCATTGAAAATCAATATGGAAATAATCAAAATACACATTCTTGCTTCTCAAGTACATACATAAGATTAATCTTACTAGGTGTACAAGCATTAGATTTATATCTAATATTTTATTGCATTAACATGAAACATGCAATTTTCATTGTCATTTTCAAAATTACGAGCATGATCATATTTTTGCATTTTTATTTTTAAATATTTAATTTTTAAGAAAATTGATTTAAAACTAAATTACAAAAAAAATTATATTATGAAAAGCTTTATGTAATTTCAAAGTAAATTAGGAGGATTTCGATTACCTCATCATTGAAAGTATTAAAGGCGTAGTTTGCTACCTCGCCTTTCTTGATTTTCTCCTCGTCTTCGGAGGAGCTCGATTCATCCCAATTTATGTTCTTCTTCTTGCATTCAAAGCAAGTAGTTCTGTTCTTTTTATTCTTTAATTTTTATTTTATTAACTTTTTAAATTTTTTGCAAGTTCAAATTCACCATCACTTGAGCTTATGCTCGAGTGGTCTTCATGTGTTTTATGTTCCAAATCCTTTATGTTCTTTGGAAGGTGGTTCTCAAGTTCTTCATATATATTGCACATCATTTCATAGGTCATTAGAGACCCAATAAGTTCTTCGTGAGGAAATGTTTTAAAGTCCTTGACCTCTTAAATGGCCGTAACTTTTGGATCCTAACTCTTTGGAAGGGATCTTAAAATTTTAGTTACTAGTTCAAAGTTAGAAAAACCTTTACTAAGAGCTTTGAGTCCATTGATGACATCCATGAAACGGGTGTACATGTCTCCGATGGACTCACTTAGTTTCATCCGGAAAAGTTTGTAAGAATGCACAAGAATGTTGATTTTGGACTTTTTCACTCGGCTAGTGCCTTCATGAGTGACCTCAAGAGTTCTCCAAATATCAAAAGCCGAATCATAAATTGAAACGAGATTAAATTTATTTTTGTCAAGTGCACAATATAAGGCATTCATAGCCTTTGCATTTAGAGAAAACATCTTCTTCTCCAAATCATTCCAATGGTTTATTGGAAGAGAAGACATTTCAAATCCATTTTCGACTATGTACCATAAATTCAAATCCAAAGAAAGTAAAAAAACTCTCATTTGAGTTTTCCAATAAGTGTGGTCCGTCCCATTGAAAAAGAGAGGACGAATGAGAGAGTAACCATTTTAAAAGCCGAAAAGAGTCATTTCTATTTGGGTGTTAAACCAAAGTAGAAAACTGTGGCTCTGATACCAATTGTTATGATCGGAGCGGCACTAAGGAGGGGGGAGGCGGGGGGGAGGGGAGTGAATTACTGCAGCAGATTAAAACTCATAAGTTTGAATTTGATTTCATAAATGTGTAGAGATTTCGATTCGACAAATGATGACTTAGTAAAAATAGCTCGAGTAAAGGAAGGAGATGAAAACCAAAAGTTTGCTGCTAAGTAAATAAATGTTTCATAAAGTTAAACACTCACACATTCAAGGAGCACCACAATTTAAAGTGGTTCGGTCAAATGACCTACATCCACTTGTTAAGCCTTCTTCGATGAGGCTTCCAACTTCGACTAGCAAATCATTTTGAAGGGGAAGGACCAAATACCCCTCTTACAACCTTTTTACAAGTGGTTCATATACTTACAAATTTTTCAAAGAGAAAAAGGGAGGTGAACACTTAAGCTATTGAAAAAAATAAGACTTTGCTAAGTCTTTTTCTTAATTTCTAACTTCTCAAAAGGTTTTTTCTCTGCTGAGAATTGAGGGGTATTTATAGACCCTAAGAGGATTCAAATTTAGGCTCTAAATTTTGAATTCTTTTAGGTTCCCGGAGCTGGTGGTACCACCGCCTGTCAATGTCACATTGACCATTTACTGGCGGTGCCACCACCCGACCTTTTGGGTGTTGGGCGGTGCCATCGCCTAGTCCGGCGGTACCACCACCGAGTCTAGCGGTACCACCACCCGATCCTTTGGGTTCTGGGTGATGCCATCGCCTGTCCTTATGGGTCACTGGTTGGACTCCAAATTTGGCCCAAACCAGTTTATATTAGGGCCCAATTGGCCCCTAACTAAGTTATAGAATTAACTCTTAATCCTAATCTTAATTATATTTAAACTATGAAATTAAGACATAGTCCTAAGTAAGTTTTTAACTGGCAACATCGAGTTTCCTTCCGGCGAGCATTTCGGTGATCTTCCAGTGGACTTTTGATACACCCTCGGATTTTTTCCGGTGGATTCCCAACAGGCTCCCGATCTTATGGCGAGTTCAGCGAGTCTTTGACAAGTAACCAAACCTTCTTGGTGATCTTCGCGAACCTCCGACGATCTCTTTAGTGGACTTCCAAAAACTTTAGCAAGTCCCTGATTTCTTCTCGGTTGGTTGCGGCACCACTTCCGATGAATCTTCGGACTCTCGACGGACTCTCGAACACCCATCGAACTTGACTCTGGTAAATTTGCTTTATGTCTTCAAGCTAGCATAGTTAATCCTGCACATATAAAACATACTTCAATCTAGACAATTAATCCTAAGCATCTAATCAAGTTGTCTAGCATGTTATTAGTCCCACGACGCTTCGTCCGATTCTTCGGCGCATCGTCCTCTCTTACGGCCTATTGCCTAATCGGCCTGTTGACTCTGCAACTCTGATATCCTTGGCACAATCTCTGCTCTTCTTGGCCCGATGCCCAAATCCATGGTCGGAAGCCTTCTGTCGATACGTCGACCAATCGACCAATCCACCGGCCCGACGTCCAATCTTTTGACATATTCCTCCGGCCCAACATGATTTTCCTACTTTAATTGTCTCATTCTGATCGAAGCATCCTACATCACTCAAAATGAGATTAAATCATAAACATATATCAATGGTTTCATCATCAAAATATGAGATTCAATATCAAGTTCGATGTAAAGGTCACCGACGAAAGAATCCTAAAGTTCAACCATAGATGTCCGCAGGTGAAACTATTACTGCAAGACCAAGAAATTATTGCCAACTTCTTCCTCCTACCAATTGATGACTATGAGGCTATGCTTGGCATAGAATGCCTGACGACGCTAGGTGATGTCTCTTGGAACTTCTCCAAATTAATTTTGAAATTCTATTGCAAAGGCAAACATATCATTCTATGTAGGAAGCGTGGAAGCAATGTACCACCATTTCAACCCAATGAATAGAGAAAGTTTTGCACAAGGTAAATAGTGGCTTTTTGATGCATCTCCAACAACAACCAGAGGGGAAGAAAATAGAAATTGAAGATCAAAATCTCGCCTAATTGCTTCTTAAATTTGTTGACATTTTTGCTGAGCCGTGCGGTCTTACTCCTACTCAGCAACATGACCATCAGATTCCAATCCTTCCAGGAAAGCCACTAGTGAACACTTGGCCATACTAATATCCTCACCTCTAGAAGGATGAAATTGAAAAGATCATAAAGGAGAAGCTTGAAACAGGGGTGATTCGGTAAAGTTGTAGCCCCTATTCCTCACCAGTGCTACTTGAACGCAAGAAGGACAAAACTTGGCGAATGTGCATCAACTACCGAGTTTTAAATGACATCACCGTCAAGGACTAGTACCCAATACCAATGGTGGATGAACTTCTTGATGAGTTAAAAGGAGCTCGAGTCTTCATGAAGTTGGACCTCCGATCTGGTTACCACCAAATTTGGGTATGTGAAGACAACATTCTAAAAATTGCATTCCGCATGCATAAAGGCCATTATGAATTCTTGGTAATACATTTTAGACTCATTAATGCTCCTTCAACCTTCCAAAGTCTCATGAACAATATTTTTCAAAGATTTCTTCGTAAATTTGTGCTGCCAAAGTTTAGTTTTCTCCAGCAAAAAATAGAGTACCTTGGGCACATAATTTCAGAAGAAGAAGTGGTGGTAGACCCAACAAAAATTGAAGCAATACAAGGCTAGTCGAAACCTACAAACATGAAATTACTACGCGGGTTCCTTGGACTAATGGGCTACTACCGAAAATTTGTTAAGGACTATGGGAAGATCAGCGCACCCCTCACTTCTCTACTAAAAAAGATGCCTTCCAATGGTCGGACAAAGCCTCCACTGCCTTCGACAAACTTAAGGTGGCCATGGCGATGACATCGGTGCTAGCGCTACCAGATTTCAACTGACCTTTCGTTATTGAGGCCAATGCATCTAGAGTCAGAATTGGAGCCGTTCTCATGCAAGATAGTCGACCACTCGCATACACCAGCAAGGCAGTATCTCCCTCCCATCAAAATATGTCAATATAGGATAAGGAGATGCTCACCATTGTGCACACAATAACGAGGTGGAGGCCCTACTTGATCGGTCGGCGATTTCGAATTAAAACCGACCATAGAAGCCTCAAGTACTTTATGGAGCAAAAGATATCATCCCCTGAGTAGCAAAAATAGGCAACCAAACTTCTTGGATTTGATTATAAAATTATTTATAAAAAGGGGAAAGAAAACGTTATTGCAGATGCACTCGGCTACTTGAGCAAGCCAAGTTTTCAACCATCTCCTTTCCTACCACCAGCTTCCTTAAGGATATTAGGGAAGAATAGAAGAAGGATCCAAGTGCAATAGCCTACTACACTTGGGATTCGAGGGATCTACGCTACAAAGGGCACTCCGGATTCTTGAGAACCTAAGAAAGAATGAAGCAGCAAGTCGATATACGACGAAGCGAAAGTGAATTTTCAGTAGGAGATTGGGTTTATCTTTTCCAACAACCATACAAGCAACTCTCCATCAACACTCAAGCCTCCATGAAGCTATCCCCACGTTTTTATGGGCCCTATCAGATTACCAAGTGTATTGGAGCCATGGTATACAAACTTAAATTGCCTGAGGATGCCAAAATTTACCTAGTCTTCCATGTATCATGCCTGAAGCCCAAGTTGGGAGAATACGAGTCACCCCAGATCCAACTGCCCAACACCACTGAGGATGGAATTATTCAAGCCCAACCACAATCCATCCTCGACCATAGGATCGTGATGCGTCGCTGACGTCCCTTTACTGAAGTACTAGTGTATTGGAATAATCTACCACTCGAAGACACCACATGAGAATCATATACGGAGCTAAAGACCCGATTCCCTGAGTTCATGGAATCCCAACCTCGAGAACAAGGCTGATTTGAAGAGGGTGGGTATGTTAGGACTCTAGCTAGGAGAGTCCTAGTTAAGAGGGGCATTCATTTTAACCTACCTAATCGACCCCTATTAAAGAGGTGAAGAGGTGGACTAGGGTTAGGAGGTTATTACTTAGAGAAGCATTAGGAGTTATAAAAAAATAGGAGTTTTGAGTAGGAGTCCTATTAGGAATTATACTTAGAGAAGCATTATGAGTTGTAAAGGAATATGAGTCTTGAGTTGAAGTCATATTAAAAATTAGGGTTTAGAAGCTCTATAAATAACCATGTATTCATCCTCTTTTAACAAGCAATATATGAATCTTTTCTACAGCCTTTGAGCAGCAACTTGGAGGAAGGAACCCCTATAGAGTTCCAAGGAGGTCGATCCCCTAAAGAGATCAACCCCAAGCTTAAAATCTGCAAAGGTTCTAACAATGAGATATCTGTTAGAGCCCATATCTTATTGGATATCTAATAAGCCCATGAATTATTGGATCCCATGTATGAGATCCAATAAGAGCCCATGAGAGATTATTGGATAGAGATCCACTAATCTAAGAGGCTTAGGTAGTTGGATGGAGATCCAATACCTAATAGGGGAGGATCCATTAGGGTTAAGTTGACAGTGGACCTCTATAAATAGGAGGGATTCAGTGGTTCATAGGCTAGAGCCTTTGCTTGCCTCTTTTATTCTTCTCCCCCTCTTCACCTCAAAGTAGGCCTGGAGTTTTGAGGAGCATTGTCGTAGCCTTGCTGTATGGATCACCAATAGAGAGGAGGGCACTTGACCTCCATCACCCTCTCCTAGAGATATGTAAGAATCTAGGGATATACGATCTCCCTAGGTAACACAATTTATCTTATATGCAGTTTTAACTTTCATAGATTTTTGCGCACCAATCTTCGCATGACGACAAACACAACTTTGGGAATTTGGGGATTTTATTCTTTTGTTCTTCCACTACGCATATGATGTCACCCCCAAGATTTCTTAATAGTGGTACCAAAGCTAGGTTATTCATACAAAAATTGGTTTTGAATTACATGTGCTGTGTTTTAGGAGGAATTTAATCGTAAAATCATTGACAACAAAGGCAAGGGCAGCAACTGTTGCTGCTCACGCAGCCTTTGGACATTTGTGTGCAGCGGCTGATGGCCTACCTACAGTAGGCCGCAGGCACTAGTGCCCGCAAGGGTGGGCACTGCCCTGGCAAGGGGTAGCACCTGCGGGCGCTGCGCCCGCCGGCAAAACCACCCGCAGGGTTGGCAGGCCCACAAGGGTGCCACTCGGCGGGGTAGCACCGCCTACAAGCAAAACTGCCCGTGGAGTTGGTGGCACCCACGGGGGCACCAACCTACTGGGGCAATGCCACCCGCAAGGGCACCCTCCCGTGGGGGCAGCGCCACCCGCAGGGCGACAACCACAGCAAGCAGGGGAGAAAGTATTGAATCTCGTATTTTGATGATGAAACCACTTGATATGTGTTTATGTTTTAATCTATGTTTTGAGTGATGCAGGATACTTTGATCAGGATGAGACAATCAAAGCAGGAAAATCATGTTGGGCCGGAGGAACATGTTAGAAGATTAGACGTTGGGTCGATGGATCGGTCGACGTATCAATAGAAGACTCCAAGCCATAGATTTGGGCATCGAGCCAAGAAGAGCGGGTATTGTGCCAAGGATATCGGAGTTACGAAGTCAAATGGCCGATTGGACAATAGGCCGCAAGAGAGAACGATGCGACAAAGAATTGAACGAAGCATCGAAGGACCAATGACATGCCGGACAACTTGATTGCTTAGGAGTAATTGTCTAGATCAAAGTTTTGCTTTACTTATGCAGGATTAACTACGATAGCTTGAAGACATAAATAAATTCTACCAGAGTCAAGTTCGATGGGTGTTCGAGAGTCCGCCAAGAGTCCGAAGATTCGTCGGAAGTGCTATCGGAACCAATTGAGAAGAAATCGGGGACTTGTCAAAGTTTTCGGAAGTTCGCCGAAGAGATCGTTAGAAGTTCATGGAGATCACCGAGAAGGCTCGGCTACTTGCCAAAGACTCGCTGAACTCGCCATAAGATCGGGAGCCTACTGGGAGTCCGCCGGAAGAAATCCGAGGGTGTATCAGAAGTCTATCGGAAGATCACCAAAAAGCTCATCGAAAGGAAACTCGACGTTGCTAGTTAAAAGATTTGCTTAGGATTATGTCTTGTTTTCATAGTTTACATATAATTAGAGTTTGGATTAAGAAATAATCCTATATCCTAGTTAGAGGCCAATTGGGCCTGAATATGACCTAGTTTGGGCCAGATTTGAAGCCCAACCAGTGACCCATAAGGTCGGGTGGTGGCACCACTGGACTGGGCGGTGGCACTGCCCAAAACGTGAAGGATCGGGTGGTAGTACCATCGGACTGGGTGGTAGCACCGCCCAAAGCCCGAAGGATCGGGCGGTGGTACCATCACACTAGGAGGTGGCACCACCCAACACCCGAAAGGACGGGCGGTGGCACCGCTACCGACAGGCGGTGGCACCGCCAGTAAACGGTCAATGTGACACTGACAGACGGTGGCATCGCTAGCTCCGGGAACTTAAAGGAATTCAAAATTTAAAGCCTAAATTTGAATCCTCTTAGGGTCTATAAATACCCCTTAATTCTTAGTAGAGAATACAACCTTTGAGAAGTTAGAGATTGAGATAAAGCCTTAGCAAAGTCTTTAGCAAGTCTTATTTTCAATAGCTTAAGTGTTCACCTCCCTCATTCTCTTTGAAAATCTGTAAGAGTGTGAACCACTTGTGGATGTAGGTCATTTGACCGAACCACTTTAAATTGTTGTGTTCCTTGAATGTGTGAGTGTTTAACTTTCTGAAACCTTTATTTACTTAGTAACAAGCTTTTGGTTTTCATCTCCTTACTTTATTCGAGCTACTTTTACTAAGTCATTTTTTGTCGAATCGAAATCTCTACACATTTACGAAATCGTTTTCAAACTTATGAGTTTTAATCCGCTGCACTAATTCATCCCCCCCTTTTAGTGCCACTCTGATCCTAATAGAAAGGGGCTTAGGGCATTTCGAACAAAAGATAATTTTACCCCTCGAAATTTTAGAAATTTCGGTTGTATCCTTTTGTCCAAATTATGAAAATACCCCTCAGAATTCAAAAAATTTCATGCATATCCCTGAATTTAGAAAATATTAATTAATTAAAAATTTTAATTGATTATTATTTTTATTATTATCTAGTAGTCCTACATGATCATGATTTATACATGTGATGTATTATATGTGGACGGATGATCATGGACCGTGTGATGTGTATACTTGTGATTATTATTATTGGGGTCTATAAGCCTCCATTTTTATTTCTCATTTATTGTCGAGCTTGCGTGCCTATGAATAAGCTGTAATCACACGAGAAGGAGTAGCGGGAGCATGGAAGTAATAGTTGGACCCACGAGACGGATGATCGCGATGCATGGAGATGCGTTGAGATGTCGACGGAACCGATGAGAATGAGATAGACGATCATAGGGCTTGGAGATGTACCGCTGCATACATAGATCTTGATATAAGTGATTAGGTCCATTGGCTCGAGGCTGATTACATTAGGTTATGGTCCATGATCATCTGGTGTGATTGCTTATACACTTATTAGATATGTATATATATTTGCATGCGATGTAGATATATATTAAATATGTATATGTGTAACATGTCATATTAGGAGATCAAATCATAAAATCTCCTCCTTCGATAATATTAAGTCAATAAACATGAGACAATTAGATTGACCCACATGGCCTTCCATCCTTATAGGTAGGGACCAATTTCTAGTGTAGGTTGAGTTGGTCGAGTCTCTCGAGGCTCACCTTTATCGTGATTTGTTATCTTGCCTACGACATAGAGATGTCACCGGTGACCTAAGGACATGGTATGCTTAGTCGAGTCCCTCCAGGGTATATCATCGAATCAGACTCATCTTATAACAATGGTGTTGACTTAATCGAACATCATGGTTGGTCGAGTCCCTTGAGACCATGGTGATTCGGAGGCCGAACAAAACGAAAATCACAAGGAGTTATGATCGACAAGAGTTGCCTACCTTTTGGGCTTAGTGTGATTGGTCGAGTCCCTCGAGGTTACACTAAGACACAACTAGAAGTCTACCAAAGACTTTCATTTTACATGCTGAGGGTGTCGCGTGACTTGCTAGTAAAAAAGTGGGAGCATATTAAGATAAAAGTCTATATCTTGATTATTTATTTCTATAAAATCTACGTGTTATTTATTTCTGCTACATCTTTATTTTCATAAAATATCGCTTTCAAATCCCTTACATGGCATACTTGATGTCAACCACCTCACTGGTCCAAATTATATAGATTGGCTCTACAACTTGAGAATTGTTCTCATGCGGAGAAATTTGTGTATGTCCTTGATATGGTGATGCCTATGCCCAAGGAAGGGGCAAGTGAGGATGAGATCGCTCGCTACGTGAAGTATATTAATGACTCCACTCTTGCTTAGTGTTATATGTTAGGCTCTATGATTCCTGAGTTACAGAGATAATATGAAAAGATGGATGCTAGATCTATTCTCCTATATGTCCGCAAACTGTTTGAGGAACAAGGAAGGACTCTACAATATGAGATATCCAAGAGCCTCTTCCGTTCTAGGATGACCAAGGGGACATCGATTCAAAACTATGTCCTAAAGATGATTGAGTGGATAGAGAAACTCATAAGTCTAGGAATGATCCTAGAGGATAACTTGTGTGTGGACATTATGCTTCAATCCCTACCAAATTTCTTTTTACAATTCATAATAAATTTTAATATAAATAAGCTTGATGTGACTCTCCCAGAGCTCCTTAATATGTTGAGGGAGGTAGAGAGCACTATCAAGAAAGGGAAGCTAGTTCTTTACACTAGTGAGACCAGAAAGAAAAGGAAAGCAGAAAAGTCCCTTAACGAGGGCAAGGGCAGACCAAGTAAAGCAAGTATTGCTAAAAAGGACCAGCAAAGGACAAAGGCTAGTGGTTCCACTATGGGAAAGATGGGCATTGGAAGAGGAACTACAAAGAGTACCTTGTAGAGAGGGTAAAACAAAAGCTTAGAGAAGCTTCAGGTACATTCATGATCAATCTCCAATTGTTAGATTTTTATGATAGTGCTATAATATTGGATACTAGTATTGCTTATCACATCTGTAATTTATTATAGATTCTGGTAAAGTAGAGGAGATTGGTGAGAGGAATATTGCATAATAGTTTGTTTATGCTAAACACTACTCCACATATCATGAATATAAGTATGTCCAAGAGGAAATGAGATAAGGTGAACAATGCATACCTGTGGCATTGTAGGCTGGGTCATATCCATGAGGGAAGGATTCAAAAGTTGCTAAAAGATGGATATCTAGATCCATTCGACTATGAGTCATATGTAACCTGCGAGCCTTGCCTTCATGGAAAACTGACCAACTCTCCATTTAGTGGAACTAGAGAAAGAGCCACTGTGCTATTGGAACTCATATATAGCGATGTATGTGGACCCATGTCAACTCATGCCATTGGTGGTTACTCCTACTTCATTATCTTTATTGATGATTTTTCAAGGTATGGACATGTGTACTTGATGAAGTACAAGTCCGAGGCCTTTGGGGAATTTAGAGAGTATAAGAATGAAGTGGAGAACCAGATTGGAAAGAATATCAAGACTCTTCGATCAGATCGAGGAGGTGAGTACTTAAGTGCAGAGTTTACCTAATTCCTCAAGAACCATGAGATTATATCCCAATGGACATCTCCTTATACACTTTAGCTCAATGGTGTGTCTGAAAGGAGGAATCGTACGCTGTTAGATATGGTATAGTACATGTTGAGTTTCGTTGACCTACCCATCTCATTATGAGGATATGCCATAGAGACCGTAGCTTATCTTCTGAATAGAGTTCGAACTAAGTCGATAGTGTCTATACTATATGAGATATGGAAAGGGAAGAAGCCCGATCTTAAGATTGTTAAGATTTGGGGCTGCCATGCCCACGTTAAAAGACACAACCCCGATAAGTTAGAATCAAGGATGGAGTGGTGCAAGTTCGTGTGATATCCCAAGAAAACTTATGGGTGTTATTTCTATCATTTCAAGTACCAAAAGGTCTTTGTAGCCAAGAGAGCGATGTTCCTTGAGAAGAAACACATTCTTGGCAGAGATAATGGGAGCATGATAGATTTAGTGAGGTTGGAGAACCTAGCTTAAGCACCACTCTATAGCCCGAGTTTGTTCAGGTACCTAATACACAAGTTCCAACTTTACGTAGGTCCGACAGAGTATCCCATCCTCTTGAGAGATATGTGAAATATATTAGAGGAGAGAATGTTGAGGATATTGATCCTCAGACCTACGAGGAGGCTATTATGAGTATAGACTTCAGGAAGTGATAAGAAGCCATGAATTCTAAGATGGATTCTATATACTCCAACAAGGTTTGGAACCAAGTTGATGCACCCGAGAATATTATATCCATCGGTTGCAAGTTGATCTTTAAGAAAAAGATCAAAATAGATTGAAAGATAGAGACCTATAAAGCAATGCTAGTGGCTAAGTGATATCGTCAAAGGCAAGGTGTTGACTATGATGAAACCTTCTCACCCGCAGCAATGCTAAAATCCATCCGAATTCTATTGGCTATTATAACACACTATGATTATAAGATCTGGCAGATGAATGTGAAAATCACATTCTACAATGGGAACCTCGAGAAGGAGGTGTATATGATATAACCCGAGGGATTTGTGTCCGAGGACTACTCAGATAAGGTGTGTAGGTTCCTTAGATCCATTTTTGGACTAAAGCAAGTTTCCCGAAGTTGAAATATAAGATTTGATGAGGCAATCTAATCTTATGACTTCTTTAAGAACGAAAATGAGTCTTGTGTGTACAGTAAGGTAAGTGGGAGTGCTATCATCTTCCTAGTGTTATATGTGGATGACATCCTAATCATTGGGAATGATATAGGAATGTTATCCATAATAAAGACTTGGTTATCTAGACACTTCTCCATGTAAGACATAGGGGAAGCATCCTATATTTTAGAGATAGATTCAAGAGGATGCTTGTCATGTCCTAATCTAGGTATATAGACACTATTGTCAAAAGGTTTGACATGAAAAATTTCAAAAGATGTCTCATACCGATGAGACATGGGATATCACTTTCTAGAAGTATGTCCCCAAAGACTCCTGAAGAAAGAGTTAACATGGATAGGATACACTATGCCTCAACAATAAGGTCTATCATGTATGTAATCCTATGTACCATGCCTGATATAGCACATGCTTTGAGTGTCACGAGCAGGTATCAGGCGGATCCAAGCTTAGAGCATTGGAAAGCGGTAAAGTGCATCCTTAAGTACTTGAGAAGGACCAAGGATCTTTTACTAGTATATGGAAGTAGTAGCCTCAGGGTTGAAGGTTACATGGACTCGAGTTTTCATTCCGATGTCAATGATAGCAAGTCAAATTTGGGGTATGCGTATACCCTTAATGGAGAAGCAGTCTACCAAAAAATTTCCAAGCAAGATACTATTGTTGACTCAACCATATAGGCAGAGTACATTACTATAGTAGAGGCAGCAAAAGAGGGAGCCTGGATGAAGAAGTTCATCACAGATCTGAGAGTCATGTCGGGTAGTGAGGAGCCGATTTCCTTACATTGCGATAACTATGGGGCGATGCCTTAAATGAGGGAATGCAGGTCTTATTAGAAGTATTATGAGGAAGTTCCAACTTATTGGAGAGATCGTGATCGGAGGAGATGTAGCAGTGGAAATAGTTCCATCCAAAGATAATATTACAGATCCACTAACAAAGTCATTGTCTCAAATTATCTTTGAGCATCACAAGAGTCTGATGGGGATCAGACATAGGTGATTGACTTTAGGTCAAGTGAGAGATTGCTAATCATAGGTGCCCAGCAAGCCAATCACGTGAGAGATGACACGTGTGACTTGACCCGTAGTCTTTTTGCTTATTATATTTTGACATTTCCCACTTTATATTACCTATTATATATATATATATATATATATATATAGTGATGTCCATGGATCTATGTAATGGGAATCAAATCATGATGAGATCATGATAATGAGACCGATTTGCCTTTAAACTTAAATCCTAAATAATCTTAGTCATAGGTTACTCGAGAGGGATATCGAGATAACCGAACAGGCTGGTGTGTTGTATACCTATCCATTTGATAGATGCAGCTAGTCTCATAGTTGCTCATGTGGTGACACTAGGGATACAATACATGTGCTCATCGGAGAATGAGTTCACTAATTGATCCACTTATGGAATGCTAGATGGTTGATGATGCCTTATTGTTAATCAGTGATTCTGTAGTCCCAGTGGTATATTTGGTCCTTAGACTTGAGACACCAAGGATGTCCTATATAAGTGCTCTACTCTCTGATATTGGACTTATAGGTTTGGATGTCCTAGATCTAGTATAGCCAATTTTTGGGAGTGGTACTCAACCTTACAAGGGCTATTTATTGTCGATAGAGGATCATCCACTCTCGGTGTCATGAGAGGAATGTCCCATGGGTTCTTGCTTAGACAAATCCTTGGCTAGGGTCATTAAGATTGAGAGAGAAAGTGTTCTCTGGGAGAATCTGATTAGAACAAGACTCGAGTAGAAACTGTATAGGTCTGACAACACCATACCCGATATATAATCCCCGGGATATTAGATGGATGAGGTGCTAGTCATAGGTGCCCAGCAAGCCAATCACGTGAGTGATGGCATGTGTGACTTGATACAGAATCTTTTTGCTTATTATATTTTGACGTATATCACTTTATAACTATTACATATATGCATATATATATTGTGATGTCCTTGGATTTGCGCAATGGGAATCAGATTATGATGAGATCATAATAATGAGATCGATTCACCTTTAAACACATATCCTAAATAATCCCGGTCATAGGTTATTCAAGAGGGACATCGTGATAACCGGATAAACCAGTGTGTTGTATACCCGTCCATATGTTGGATGCAGCTGGTCTCATAGCTGCTCGTGTAGGGACACTAGGGATACGGTACATGTACTTATTGGAGAATGAGTTCACTGATTGATCCGCTTATGGAATGCTGGATGGTTGATGATGCCTTATTGTCAGACAGCGATTCCGCAGTCCTAGTGGTATATCTGATCCATAGACTTGAGACACCAAGGATGTCCTTTATAAGTGCTCCAATCTTTGATACCAGACTTATAGGTTTGGTTGTCCCAGATCTAGTATTGCTGGTCATTGGGAGTGGTAGTCGACCTTACGAGGGCTATTGAGTGTTGATAGAGGATCATCCACTCTCGGTATCATGAGAGGAATATCCCATGTGTTCTTGCTCAGAAAAATCCCTGGCCAGGGTCATTCGGGTTGAGAGAGAAAGAGTTCTCCGAGAGAATCCGATTAGAGCGAGACTCGCGTAGAAATCGTATGGGTCTGACAGCACTATGCTCGATATACGGTCTTTGGGATATTAGATGGATGAGGGACTATAGGTATACGGTAACTGAAGATAGACAAGTTCAATGGATTGGATTCCCCTATATCGTTTGGGGACTACGGCGTAATGGCCTAGTACGTCCGTAGTCGATGAGTCGAGTGAATTATTACAGAGATAATAATTCACTTAGTTAGAAGGAGTTTTGATAGGTATGACTCACGGCCAGCTCGATATTGGGCCTAGAGGGTCACATACATATGGTAGGCATTGCAATGAGTAGAGGTTCGGATATGAGATATTCGACGGAGCCCTTGTCTTATTGGATATCCAATAAGCCCCTGAATTATTGGATCCCATGGACGAGATCCAATAAGAGCCCATGAGAGATTATTAGATAGAGATCCAGTAATCTAAAAGGCTTGGGTTATTGGATGCAGATTCAATACCCACTATGGGAGGATCCATTAGGGTTTGATAGGGGACCTTTATAAATAGGAGGGATTCAGAGCCTCATAGGCTAGAGCCTTTGCTTGCCTATCCTATTCTCCTCCCCCTCTCCACCTCAGAGCAGGCTTGGAGTTTCGAGGAACGTCGTCGTAGCCCTGTTGTGTGGATCACCGCTAGAGAGGAGGATGCTTGACCTCCTTCACCCTCTCCTAAAGATCTGCAATGAAATAGAGATATACAATCTCCAAAGGTAACACAATCTACTCTAAACGCAGTTTTAAGTTTCGTAGATTTTGCGCACCAATCTTTGCACGACGACGAACATCTCTTTGGGAATCGAGGATTTTGTTTTCTTGTTCTTCCACTGCGCATGTGATGTCACCCCGCAAGATTTCTCAACAGTGGTATCAGAGCCAGGTTGTTCATGTGAATGATTGGTTTTGAACTACGTGTGTTGTGTTTAGAAAAAACTTTTGATGTCAAAATCGTTGATGCAATAGCGAGAAAGGGCAACAACATTTGCTGCCCTTGATCTGCGTGCGTGCAACATAGCCGCAAGCAAGCAGCACAGGGGCTGCGTCTGCAACAGCCGGCCGATGGCCTGCTTGCAGTAGGCTTGCTGCCGGCGGGGTTTGCAGCCCGCGGGTAGAGGCGCATGTGGCCGCTTCTCCCAGGGGGTGAGGCACCGCAGGGTAGCGGCGCCTGCCGCCGTTGCTACCGTGGGCGAAACCCACCTGCAGGGGCGACCGCCCGGTGGGACAGCACCGCTTGTGGAGGCGACGACGCCCACCTGCTAGGTCAGCACCTCTTGCGGGCACTGCCCCGTGGGCAGAACCGCCCACGGAGGCGGCGGCGCCCACCTGCAGGGGCAGCGCCGCCAACGAGCGTGCCGTCTGCAGGCGAGGGTAGTGCCCCGCCCTCCACCGCACAGGCCGCCGCCAACAGGGTAACGACGGCGGTAGCAGCAAAGGGGAGTAGGGCATTAGGGTTTTCTAGGCAAAAGATAGTTTTGCCTCTCGGAATTTGAGAAATTCCAGTTTTTGTCTTTTGTCCAAATTATGAAAATACCCCTATGAATTTAGAAATTCCCTATATGTCCCTGATTTCATAAAATAATAATTAATTAAAAGGTTTAGTTGATTATTATTTTATATCATTATCTAGTAGTCCTACATGACGATGATTATTTATACATGTGATTATGATGTGTGGACGGATGATCATGGACCGTGTAATGTGTTGAATCTCGTATTTTGATGATGAAACTACTTGATATATGTTAATGATTTAATCTGCGCTTTGAGTGACGCAGGATGCTTCGATCAGGATGAGATAATTAAAGCAGGAAAATCATGTTGTGCCGAAGGAACATGTCAGAAGATTGGACGTCGGGCCGGTGGATCGGTCGACGTATCGACAGAAGGCTTCGGGCCGTGGACTCGGGCATCGGGCCAAGAAGAGCGGGTATTGTGCTAAGGATATCGGAGTTACGGAGTCAACTGGTCGATTGGGCAATAGGCTGCAGGAGAGGACGATGCGCCGAAGAATTGGACGAAGCGTCGAGGGACCAATGACATGCCGGACAACTTGGTTAATTGCTTAGGATTAATTATCTCAATCGAAGTTTTGTTTTAAGTGTGCAGGATTAACTACGATGGAAGAAAGACATGCAGCAGGAGTTGTGCCGGAGTCAAGACAATCGTAGGAGGTTCTGCGGGAACAAATCCGAGAAGTCCATGAGCTTGCCAAAGAAGCTCGTCGAAACTCGCCAAGTGGATCGTCGCAAGTCCGGGAGTTTGCCGGAAGTCCGCAGGAGCATCACCGAGGGTTCATCGGATGATCGACGGAAGTTCGCCAGAAAGTCGCCGGAAGAAGCGATTGACGCACCGGAGCAAGCTGCAGAGATTGTCCTAAGATTTATCGTAGTTAGCACATTGATTAAGTTAGAAATGGGAGGTGATCCCATTAGCTCAATCTTGGGGCAATTGGGCCCTTGAAAAATCGAAATTGGGCTGAATGGAGCTACCCATTCGGACCCTGATTGCCTTGGGAGGTGCAACCGCCCAAGCCAGGAGGTAGCACCGCCTGGGCTAAGTCTCCCAGGGAGACTGGGCGGTGCAACCACCCTAGCCAGGAGGTGGCACCGCCTGGGCTCAGTCTCCGAGCGAGATTGGGCGGTGCAACCTCCCTTGACAGAGAGGTAGCACCGCCTGAGCTCGGTCTTCGAGATCTGGCGGGCGGTGCAACTGCCTCAGTCAGGAGGTGCAACCGCCTGGGCTCAATCTCCGAGCCAGACTGAGGCGGTGCAACCGCCCCTAACAGAGAGTTGCAACCGCCTGGGCTCAGTCTTCGAGCTCTGCCAGGCGGTGCAACCGCTCCAGTCAGGAGGTACAATCGCCTGATCCCGAAATTCCGGAATTTGATAGTTTTGAGCTCCAAATTTGAACTGGGTTGGGGCCTATAAATACCCCACCCATTCAACACTAAAGAAAAAGACACACACCGAAATCTTGATCTTTTTCTGTGATTCTTAGAGCTCAAAATTGTTGTAAAGGCCAAAAGTTCTCCTCTTTCTGTTCTTCAAAGTTTTCAGTTGTAAAGAGAGGAGAGAAAAGTTCTGTAAGGGTTGTCTCCTAAGCCCGTCAAAAGGAGTGAAACTATAAAAGGGCAGTTGGCCTTCGCCTATTGAAGGAAGGCCTCTAGTTGACGTCGGTGACCTCGTCGGTGGAAGAAGCCAAAAGTGGAGTAGGTCAAGATTAACCGAACCACTCTAAATCTCGGTTTGCATTTACTTTGAGCATTTTATCATTACTGCAAATCTCCTAAGTAGCTACTGCCTTCTGTGCTTTTACGAACGAGTTTCTAAGTTCAGAACTTTCCAAATCTGCGTTTAGACATAAATCGGCGTTTTCACACGATCATTACATTTCAGTTTACGTTTACATTTTGATTCTAATCATAACTGCAAACTGCCTTCTGTGCATTTATAAAACATATCTCAAAGTTCAGTATCTTCAAAATTAACATGTAGACATAAACCAGTTTTATCGTAAGAACGTCGCATTTCAGTTTGCGCTTGAATTATGATTTTCATCATAAACTGCAAACTGCTTTCGTAGATTTACTTTAATGTCATCTCGCTTAATCTTAAGTTAAAGTAATCTTATAATCGGATTTTACATCGAAATCGTTTTTGTCGTTCGAATGCAGCTTTCGATTTTAATCGTAGAAAGTTTTCTGCTACACTAATTCACCCCCCCCCCCCTCTTAGTGCTCTTGATCCTAACAATTGGTATCAGAGCCCAGTTTTTCTCATTTCGGATTTACACCCGAGAGAAATGGCTCTTCATGGCTTTCAAGAGGGCTTTTCGGTCTTTCGTCCACCGTTGTTTAACGGATTGGACTACACTTATTGGAAAACTCGAATGAGAGTTTTCTTGATTTCTACGAATTTGGATTTATGGAATATCATTGAAAACGGTTTTCAACTTCCCTCTAAACTGATGAACGAATGGTCGGATTTGGAGAAGAAGTGTTTTTCTTTAAACGCAAAGGCTATGAATGCCTTATTTTGCGCTTTGGACAAAAATGAGTTCAATCGGATTTCTACGTGCGAAACGGCTTTTGACATTTGGCGAACACTTGAAATCACGCACGAGGGAACTAGTAGAGTCAAAGACTCGAAAGTTAACTTTTTATTGCATGATTTTGAGCTTTTTCGAATGTAACCAAGCGAGACTATAGGCGACATGTACACCCGTTTCACGGATGTCGTCAATAGTTTAAGAGCTCTTGGAAAATGTTTTTCGGATTTTGATCTCATAAACAAGATTTTACGTTCTCTTTCTAAAAAGTGGGATTCAAAAGTAACTGCAATACAAGAAGCTAAAAACCTAAACAACTTACCACTTGAAGAACTAATTGGTTCGTTGATGACATATGAAATGGTGCACAATGCACATGATGAACATGTTGAACACAATCACCTTCCAAAGAACATGAAGGATTTGGAACTCTGGACAAATGAATGCCACTTGAGTGATGACTCAAGTTATGAGGACAATGATGAACAAAACAACCTTCCAAAGAACAGGAAGGATTTGGGACATAGAACATTTGAATACCACTCGAGCATAAGCTCAAGTGATAGTGAACTTAAACTACAAATGAAACGAAAATTAAAAAGCAAAAAGAATGGAACTACTTACTTTAAACGCAAGAAGAAGAACAAAAATTGGGATGAATCGAGCTCCTCCGAAGACGAAGAAAAAATCAACAAAAGCGAGGCGGCAAACTACGCCTTAACAGCCTACGACGTTGAGGTAATTAAAATGCCTTTGGTTTATTTTGAAATTACTTGATGCTTTCATGATGTAGTTTTCTTTTTAGTTTAGAATCAATTTTTTTGAAAATTACATAAAAATACAAAAATTATGATCATGATAGTAATTTCGAAATGATGATATTGCATATTTTATGATAAACAAACAAAATGATTTTGATTAAAAATATGATATCATGTTTGATTAACATTGTTGAATGAAAACATGTTTAATTTGAAGTAATGCATAATGATGCAATATTAAATGTTTTTGACACAATGATTGATAATTTTATACATGAGATTTTAAGTTATCCATGATCATGAGCATATTTTGATCTTCATGATTTAATTTAAAAATCTATAGCAAAAATCATGTCTGAATATATGAAAGTGTTAAATCTCATTTTCGGATTTTCTTGATCCTAACAATTCATTTTTGAGAATATATTGATCTTGTGGTTTTATGACGAAACTCATTTTTCGATCCTAAACGTTGATGCATGTTTTTATTTTACATAAATGAAAAAGTATGCTAACATGAAATCAATTGTATGAAATGGAAATAATTTTCTATCCTATTGAGATTAATGAATTTATTTTACCAATCTTGTGAATCTCATGAAAATAAACATGATTAATATTTTGAGAATAAATGAGTGTCTCATGCATTTAATCTGAATGACTTCTCTTTAACATACTTTTTGAAATCATACTTGATAATGAATATCAAGACATTAAAAGGATGTTATCATGCTTGATGATTTATTCCATCTTAAATGTTGACACTTATTTTATTAAAGGTAAAGGCATGCTTAGATGAAAAAGAATCACTTAAAAAAAAAAAAAACTTTTTCCATCTGATCGAGATTAATGATTTCATGATATTTTGTGAATCTCGAAATTGATTTTGATGACTTAATTATGAATTTCAAGTTAATGATTTGATTTGAATAAGTTTTATCTAAATCATAATCTTGATCTTGCAAAATTGAAGTCACAAATGATATCTTGTGGTATTCATGAATTGATACTCACAATATGAAAGCATTGATATTCATGACTTGAATTGGATCGAAACATTGTATGCTTAAATTAATCATTCTCCTATGTTTCAAAAATTCCATAAATGCCTTGAAATAATTGAAATATTTTACACTTTTATACACTTTCCTACTTCTTTCTTGTTTTCAATGATAAAACGGGGAGAAGTTTTGATCATGCATGGTAGGATATAATTTGACAAAATTGATACCATCATGATATGAAACATTTATGATGTGCAATTATGCATGCAATACTTGTGCTTTCTAATTATGATGTGATGTATTGCATATGATGTAAATCATGATTTAAAATGAGTTGTTACTAAAATGATGCATGTTGATTTAATGTCATTAATACTCTAAAGGATGAATGTTTGGTATCATGATTAAAATGTTGATAAATAGTTAAAAAAAATTTAAGTATCATGTATGATATGCTCATAATATTGATTGATTTATTCAGTATCATGCATGAATGAAATATAAGGTTTTTGAAATTGTGCATGTTCGAATTTGAAAATATAATGATGCACAAATAAGATTGAAACCTTCCCTTGTCATGATTTAGAAATTAATGTAAAGGGTCTTCCCTTCTCTTTCCCAATGACATAGGGGGAGAAAGAGTTGCTAATGTGCATATCTCAAAGAGAAAATTGCTAGCTTTCGTGTCTTAAAATGTTGAAAAATTTTGCTAGCTTGTATATTGTGAACTTGCTATCATAGTATCATGATGATGAGCATGTCTTATCTTCATAATTGTATTTGAAAAACAATGGCACAAATATGTCCGAATGATTGAACTTGTTAAAATTAATTTTCAGACTTTCTTGATTGAATGATCAAATCACTTGATTGGCATAATGAATTACACAAATACACGTTGGAAAATTATGTGCTTTAATACAAAACTTCCATGATAACAAGCATGCTTTACCTTCATGATTGTAATTGAATATCTATAGCAAAACCTTGTCCGAATGCAAGAAAGAGTCAAATTTCATTTTCGGATTCTCTTGATCCTAACATATCAAGTTTACTCTCTTCCGAACTTAACAAGCATATGTCATATCAAGTTTAGTTCATATCATTGATTTTTGACATATGTAATCAACTAGCAAATACATCTCTCATACACATATCATGTGAAAAATATTTTTTGAGAAATGAATTTGATGAATATGGATGAAAGTGTTTTTACTTGCACGGATTTGTTTCAGATACATATCTTGGTCCTTGTAAAAATGAAGCATTATTTAATCTCTCATTGATTCTAACTTCACTCAAAGTAAACTCACAAATAGCATATATCACAAATAGGCTTCCTCCTTCATGCAAAAAGATAATAATAGATAAAAAAAAAGGAAGAAGTTTTCAAAGCTATCTCCATGTCATGCTTTCCTTGAGATGTTTGTATAATTGATATCCTATCACTCACTGTTGGAAAATGACATGAACCTAGTTATGACATGAATAATTACAAGCACTTATGCTTAAAATTTGCTTATATCGTTCTCCGTTTTGTTGATGACAAAGGGGGAGAAATATATGAATTGATGCTATGAACACTGATGCTATGCTTGCATCATCAAGAGATATATGAATTGATATGATTGCCATATTTGCAATGCTTGCATCATTAAGAGATATATGAATTGATGCTATGATTGCCAAACTTGCATTATGCCATGTTTGCATCATGCGTTAAGATATCAAGAACTTGCATCGTAATTTTACGCATTGATATCTTACCATGTGATGAAATGCTACAAATTGATAAACACTTAAAATGTTTGCGTTATGATATCAAAAGCTTACATCACAATTTTTCATGTTGATATTTGATAATAGCAAACTTACATGATGATAAAACTTGATATTATATTTTTCATGCAATAAGTTGAACCAATATCACAAACGCTTGATTGTGGTACTTCTCCTTTTCGTTGATGACAAAGGGGGAGAAGTATGATGTTATGCATAAGTTTATGCATAAGTTCATGATGACGTGTTGCAAGTATTCATGATGAATATTGCAATGACTTGAATTCAGTTTGAATTCAAGGTTTTATCAATATGGCATATTGATAGGGGGAGTTTGTTTAAACTCCGGGAGTTAAGTTTAACTCCATCATCAAGTGGTTGTCATCATCAAAAAGGGGAAGATTGTTGAATCTCGTATTTTGATGATGAAACTACTTGATATATGTTTATGATTTAATCTGCGCTTTGAGTGACGCAGGATGCTTCGATCAGGATGAGACAATTAAAGCAGGAAAATCATGTTGTGCCGAAGGAACATGTCAGAAGATTGGACGTCGAGCCGGTGGATCGGTCGACATATCGACAGAAGGCTTCGGGCTGTGGACTCGGGCATCGGGCCAAGAAGAGCGGGTATTGTGCCAAGGATATCGGAGTTGCGGAGTCAACTGGCCGATTGGGCAATAGGCTGCAGGAGAGGATTATGCGTTGAAGAATCGGACGAAGCGTCGAGGGACCAATGACATACCGGACAACTTGGTTAATTGCTTAGGATTAATTATCTCGATCGAAGTTTTGTTTTAAGTGTGTAGGATTAACTACGATGGAAGAAAGAAATGCAGCAGGAGTTGTGCCGGAGTCAAGACAATGATCACGTTGGGAGTTCGAGAGTTCGACGGAAGTTCGGACAATCGTCGGAGGTTCTACGGGAACAAATCCGAGAAGTTCATGAGCTTGCCAAAGAAGCTAGTTGGAACTCGCCAAGTGGATCATCGCAAGTCCAGGAGTTTGTCGGAAGTCCGCAGGAGCATCACCGAGGGTTCATCGGATGATCGACGGAAGTTCGCCGGAAACTCGCCGGAAGAAGCGATTGACGCACCGGAGCAAGCTACAGAGATTGTCCTAGGATTTATCATAGTTAGCAAATTAATTAAGTTAGAAATGCGAGGTGATCCCATTAGCTTAATCTTGGGGCAATTGGGCCCCTGAAAAACCGAAATTGGGCCGAATGGAGCTACCCATTCGGACCTTGATTGCCTTGGGAGGTGCAACCGCCCAAGCCAGGAGGTAGCACCGCCTGGGCTAAGTCTCCTAGGGAGACTGGGCGGTGCAACCGCCCCAGCTAGGAGGTGGCACCGCCTGGGCTCAGTCTCCGAGCGAGACTGGGCGGTGCAACCTCCCCTGACAAGTATGATGTTATGCATAAGTTCATGATGACGTGTTGCAAGTATTCATGATGAATATTGCAATGACTTGAATTCAGTTTGAATTCAAGGTTTTATCAATATGGCATATTGAGAGGGGGAGTTTGTTTAAACTCTGGGAGTTAAGCTTAACTCCATCATCAAGTGGTTGTCATCATCAAAAAGGGGAAGATTGTTGAATCTCGTATTTTGATGATGAAACTACTTGATATAAGTTTATGATTTAATCTACGCTTTGAGTGACGTAGGATGCTTTGATTAGGATGAGATAATTAAAGCAGGAAAATCATGTTGTGCCGAAGGAACATGTCAGAAGATTGGACGTTGGGCCGGTGGATCGGTCGACGTATCGACAGAAGGCTTCGGGCCGTGGACTCGGGCATCGGGCCAAGAAGAGCGGGTATTGTGCCAAGGATATCGGAGTTGCAGAGTCAACTGGCCGATTGCGCAATAGGCTGCAGGAGAGGATGATGCCCCGAAAAATCGGATGAAGCGTCGAGGGACCAATGACATGCCGGACAACTTGGTTAATTGCTTAGGATTAATTGTCTCGATCGAACTTTTGTTTTAAGTGTGCAGGATTAACTACGATGGAAGAAAGACATGCAGCAGGAGTTGTGCCGGAGTCAAGACAATGATCACGTTGGGAGTTCGAGAGTTCGACGGAAGTTCCGACAGTCATCGGAGGTTCTGCGGGAACAAATCCGAGAAGTCCATGAGCTTACCAAAGAAGCTCGTCGGAACTCGCCAAGTGGATCGTCGCAAGTCTAGGAGTTTGCCGGAAGTCCACAGGAGCATCACCGAGGGTTCATCGGATGATCGACGGAAGTTCGCCGAAAATTCGCCGGAAGAAGCGATTAACGCACCGGAGCAAGCTGCAGAGATTGTCCTAGGATTTATCGTAGTTAGCACAATGATTAAGTTAGAAATGGGAGGTGATCCCATTAGCCTAATCTTGGGGCAATTGGGCCCCTGAAAAACCGAAATTGGGCCGAATGGAGCTACCCATTCGGACCCTGATTGCCTTGGGAGGTGCAACCGCCCAAGCCAGGAGGTAGCACCACCTTGGCTAAGTCTCCCAGGGAGACTGGGCGGTGCAACCGCCCCAGCCAGGAGGTGGCACCGCCTGGGCTCAGTCTCCGAGCGAGATTGGGCGGTGCAACCTCCCCTTACAAGTATGATGTTATGCATAAGTTCATGATGACGTGTTGCAAGTATTCATGATGAATATTGCAATGACTTGAATTCAGTTTGAATTCAAGGTTTTATCAATATGGCATATTGAGAGGGGGAGTTTGTTTAAACTCCGGGAGTTAAGTTTAACTCCATCATCAAGTGATTGTCATCATCAAAAAGGGGGAGATTGTTGAATCTCGTATTTTGATGATGAAAGTACTTGATATATGTTTATGATTTAATCTGCGCATTGAGTAACGCAGGATGCTTCGATCAGGAGGAGACAATTAAAGCAGGAAAATCATGTTGTGCCGAAGGATCATGTCAGAAGATTAGACGTCGGGCCGATGGATCAGTCGACGTATCGACAGAAGGCTTCGGGCCGTGGACTCGGGCATCGAGCCAAGAAGAGCGGGTATTGTGCCAAGGATATCAGAGTTGCGGAGTCAACTGGCCGATTGGGCAATAGTCTGCAGGAGAGGACGATGCGCCGAAGAATCGGATGAAGCGTCGAGTGACCAATGACATGCCGGACAACTTGGTTAATTGCTTAGGATTAATTGTCTCGATTGAACTTTTGTTTTAAGTGTGCAGGATTAACTACGATGGAAGAAAGACATGCAGCAGGAGTTGTGCCAGAGTCAAGACAATGATCACGTTGGGAGTTCGAGAGTTCGACGGAAGTTCGGACAGTCGTCGGAGGTTCTGCGGGAACAAATCCGAGAAGTTCATGAGCTTGCCAAAGAAGCTCGTCGGAACTCGCCAAGTGGATCGTCGCAAGTCCAGGAGTTTGCCGGAAGTCCGCAGGAGCATCACCGAGGGTTCATCGGATGATCGACGGAAGTTCGCCGGAAGAAGCGATTGACGCACCGGAGCAAGCTGCAGAGATTGTCGTAGGATTTATCGTAGTTAGCACATTGATTAAGTTAGAAATGGGAGGTGATCCCATTAGCTTAATCTTGGGGCAATTGGGCCCCTGAAAAATCGAAATTGGGCCGAATGGAGCTACCCATTCGGACCCTGATTGCATTGGGAGGTGCAACCGCCCAAGCCAGGAGGTAGCTGTTAGGACCCTTTTTCTGAGCTTTTGAATAATGTTTATTGAGTCTGTTTAGTCCAGTTGTTTATTGAGTCGGTTTGGTTTAGTTAGAGTCAAGTAGAGGTTTATTTAATATTTATTTATTATTAGAGTTCAAGTCCTGATGGACTCTGGGTGGAACTCTATAAATAGGGATGTAACTGCTTCTTTTCAATAATATATGAGAAATATTATTCTGTCTTTTGACAAACCCTAGGAGACCGATCCCCTCGAAGCGATCAACGAGGGCCGATCCCCTCCTTCTTCCCCACCACCACTACAAGACAACTCTCTTTCTTCACCGTTGTCGCTGTTTCCTCGGCCAGCGACCTTCGACTACCGCTCGACCTCCTCGCTGCCTCATCTCGCTCAAAAAAAAAAAAAAAAAGCACATGAGGAAGAAGAAGCCGCAGCCACCCCTGCGTCTCCTGCTTCCGGCCAGCCCACCCGCCGCTTCTGCTTTCCGGCCAGCGCCCACCATCGCCCCACTTCCCGACCGGCAACCACCACCGCCGCTGTTCCCCGGCCAGGAGACGACGCTGCCAGCGTCCATCCCAGCCCTACTGCCGCCGCCCGCCTCCCCTTGCGTCGCAGCGCAGCCGCTCGACTCTCCTCCTTGGCGATCGATGGTGACGCTGCTCCCAGCCGCGCCACCACCGCTGCTTCGCCACCGCAACCCTAGCCGTGCCCCCCCCTTGGGTCGCAGCCGCAGCCGCCTGTTGCCGCAGCCCCTCGTTGCAAAGGTTGCAGAAACAGAGTTCCTCTGTTGACGCAGCCCCTCGTCGATCGCAGCCGCGCCTCCACCAGCCGCGCCGCCTCCAGCACTCCTCTTCCCCTCCAGCGCTGTCGCCGCCCAGCTGACCCATCACCGCTGCGGGCCACCGTGCGACAACCGCCGCACGCCTCCCAGCAGCCGATCCTCCTTGCTCTGCATCCGTAGTGCCAGAAACAGGGCAACTCACCGGTTGCCCTTGTTCCCAACTGTGACACCGCCGACTCCTCCTTCTCCACCGCCGCCGCTGCTTATCGGCCGCACGATCACGCCGTACCGCCGTTGCCAGCATCGCCAGCGGCTCCGGCTGTGGTGCGATAGAAACAGAGCATCCTGTTTCCCATCTCCAGCATCGCAGCTTCCCGGCCAGCGACGACGCTCGCTGCCTTTTTCTCCATCGCCAACGCTGCGCTCTGGCCAACGATCACTGCTGCTGCCAGCCACCGCAGCCTTCTCCACAACCGCTGGTGATCGTGCCGGCCAACTCATTCGGGTGCGACAAAAACAGAGTACGCAGCAACAAAAAAGTGGCACTCTCTGCTACCGTAGCTGCCGATTGTAACCACCGTCGTCGCTCCCGGCCAACGACCAACCTCTCATTCTGCAGCAGCCACCCTCCAACAGCGAACGCAGCAACCACAGCAAGTACGCTGCCTTGCCTCAACCCCAGCAGCCACGGAACACTGATTCCTCTTCTCAACCTCGGCCGCATCACGCCGCATCCCCTTTTAGCATATTCTGTCACAAGCATTGTTGCCTCTCACCAGCGCCTCCTTCCGCAGTGTGACAGAAACATAGCAACGTTGCCTTCCATCCGCGCTGTCGCAGCCATCAGCGGTGAGCCCTTGGCGGTGCTGCCGCAGCCGCACCACTATCGCTGCCTCCAAGCCCTCAGCAACAACGATCCCTCTATGCAGCGACCGCAACAAGCATCGCTGTCTCCCACGCGGTGACCGCAGCTACATCCCCGCATCCTCGCAGCAACCCTTCATTCCCATAGTGTTGCCACCGACTACGTCACAACAGCAGCACCGAATAGGGCAGTGATTGATTCCCTTGACCGACGTCAAAAACAGGTGTTGAGATTACAGATTTGCAGTCTTACGAAATGGCCACCGATGACTCAATGAAAGCACAAATGGAAGCATTGGAAATTAGAATTGAAAACCGGTTACAAGAAGTACTTAATGATTTCAAAAAGGACTTATTGGGGAGCCTTAGTAAATTTCAACAAGGTGGGAGCTCAAGTTCTATATTGCACAGATCTGGAAATACTAGAAAAGGGCTCCAAGATTGTGACATAATCTACTCGTACATGAAGGTGGATGGACAGCTCGCCAAAATTTGTCAGACTTCTATAGTGTTGGAATATCAGAGTAGGTTTGAAAGATTGTCAAATCAAGTTAGAGATTGGTTAGACCGACAACTTCTGGATACATTTATTGAAGGACTTATTCTAGAGATCCGGTGTGAAGTTAAGGCTCGTCAACCTCGCACTATGATAGCTACAATCTCATTTGCAAATCTATATGAGAAAAAAATTAGCAAGGAAAGATCAGCAAGGGATTTGTACTATGGTGAAAATTGGAATATGGAGCACCGATGTAAACAAGAGCAACTTCTGATGATTGAGCCAATTAGAGAGGAACTGGAAGTAAAAGAGTTGGACTCCGATCATAAAGGTATGAAAACCGATGAAGATATTAAAGCCATCATAGATACAGTGCATGCGTTGGCTGGCTACACTAACCCACAAACTATGAAAATCGGAGGAACTTTGAAGCATCAACCTGTCACTATTTTGATTGATACAGATAACACTAATAATTTTATGGACAGGAAAGTTACAGCCCAATTAGCCCATCACATTAAAAGCTGTGATATATTCAAAGCCGATGGATGGATTTTAACTTATGATAGCAAAGGCCAGGAATTTCTTGCAACGATTACTACACTGAAAGATCGACCTATTGCTTACACTGTCAAAAAGTGGAGACCATACTTACTTGATCAACGGGTTGTGATGCGTTGCAGATAGTCTATGGCTAAAGTGCTGAAATAATACCTCCTCGAGATTGATGCTGCTCAGCCTTGAGGACAAGGCTGATTTGAAGAGGGAGGAACTGTTAGGACCCTTTTTCTAAGCTTTTGAATAATGTTTATTGAGTTTGTTTAGTCCAGTTGTTTATTGAGTCGGTTTGGTTCAGTTAGAGTCAAGTAGAGGTTTATTTAATATTTATTTATTATTAGAGTTCAAGTCCTGATGGACTTTGGGTGGAACTCTATAAATAGGGATGTAACTGCTTCCTTTCAATAATCTATGAGAAATATTATTCTGTCTTTTGACAAACCCTAGGAGGCCGATCCCCTCGAAGCGATCAAGGAGGCCGATCCCCTCGAAGTGATCATCCCCTTTCTCTTCTTCTTTTTTACGATAAGACTTTAGGGTCTTATCATTTGGTATCAGAGCGACGATAAGACTTTAGGGTCTTATCAGTAGCACCGCCTGGGCTAAGTCTCCCAGGGAGACTGGGCGGTGCAATCGCCCCAGCCAGGAGGTGGCACCGCCTGGGCTCAGTCTCCGAGCGAGACTGGGCGGTGCAACCTCCCCTGACAGAGAGGTAGCACCACCTGAGCTCGGTCTTCGAGCTCTGGCAGGCGGTGCAACCGCCTCAGTCAGGAGGTGCAACAGCCTGGGCTCAGTCTCCGAGCCAGACTGAGGCGGTGCAACCGCCCCTGACAGAGAGGTGCAACCACCTGGGCTCAGTCTTCGAGCTCTACTAGGCGGTGCAACCACTCCAGTCAGGAGGTGCAACCGCCTGATCCTGGAATTCCGGGATTTTATAGTTTTGAGCTCCAAATTTGAACTGGGTTGAGGCCTATAAATACCCCACCCATTCAGCATTGAAGAAAAAGACACACACCGAAATCTTGATCTTTTTATGTGATTCTTAGAGCTCAAAATTGTTGTAAAGGCCAAAGTTTCTCCTCTTTCTGTTCTTCAAAGTTTTGAGTTGTAAAGAGAGGAGAGAAAAGTTCTGTAAGGGTTGTCTCCTAAGCCCGTCAAAAGGAGTGAAACTGTAAAAGGGCAGTTGGCCTTCGCCTATTGAAGGAAGGCCTCTAGTTGACGTCGGTGATCTCGTCGGTGGAGGAAGCCAAAAGCGGAGTAGGTCAAGATTGACCGAACCACTCTAAATCTGGGTTTGCATTTACTTTTAGCATTTTATCATTACTGCAAACCTCCTAAATAGCTATTGCCTTCTGCGCTTTTACGAACGAGTTTCTAAGTTCAGAACTTTCTGAATCTGCGTTTAGACGTAAATCGGCGTTTTCGCACGATCATTACATTTCAGTTTATGTTTACGTTTTGATTCCAATCATAACTGCAAACTGCCTTCTGCGCATTTATAAAACATATCTCAAAGTTCAGTATCTTCAAAATTGACATTTAGACGTAAACCGGTTTTATCGTACGAACGTCGCATTTCAGTTTGCGCTTGGATTCTGATTTTCATCATAAACTGCAAACTGCCTTCGTAGATTTACTTTAACGTCATCTCGCTTAATCTTAAGTTAAAGTAATCTTAGAATCGGATTTTACATCGAAATCATTTTTGTCGTTCGAACGCAGCTTTCGATTTTAATCGTAGAAAGTTTTCCACTGCACTAATTCACCCCCCCCCCCCCCCCCCCCCCCTTAGTGCTCTTGATCCTAACATAATGTGTATACTTGTGATTATTATTATTGAGGTCTGCGAGCCTCCATTATATTTCTCATTTATTGTCGAACCTGCGTGCCTATGATTAAGTTGTAATCACATGAGGAGACGCAGTGGGAGCGTGGATGCGATAGTGGGACCCACGAGACGGACGATCGCGATGCATAAAGATGCATTAAGATGTCGACGGAACCAACGAGGACAAGATGGATGATCACAGGGAATGGAGATGCACCATGGCACACATAGATTTTGATGTGAGTGATTAGACCTACTGGCTCGGGCCTAATCACATTAGATTGTGGTCCATGATCATCTGGTGTGATTGTTTATACACATACTAGATATGGATATATATTTGCATGCGATGTAGATATATATTAAATATGTATATGTGTGACATGTCGTATTAGGAGACCAAATCATAGAAACATCTCTCTCGATAATATTAAGTCGGTAAACGTGAGACAATTAGATTGACCCATGTGACCTTCCATCGTTATAAGTAAGAACCGATTCCTGGTATAGGTTGAGTTGGTCGAGTCCCTCGAGACTCACCTATATCATGATTCGCTATCTTGCTTACGACAAAGAGATGTCACCGGTGACCTGAGGACATTGTATGCTTGGTCTAGTCCCTCGAGGGTATATCATCAAATCAGACTCATCTTGTAACGAAGGTGTTGACTTAACCGAGCATTATGGTTGGTCGAGTCCCTCGAGGCCATGGTGATTCAGAGGCCGAACAGGACGGGAATCACAAGGAGTTGTGATCGGCAAGAGTTGCCTACCTTTTAGGCTTAATGTGATTAGTCGAGTCCCTCAAGGTTACACTAAGACGCTGATTGGATCCTGATCCCCACTAGAAGTCTGCCGGAGACTTCCATTTCATGTGCTGAGGGTGTCGCGTGACTCGTTAGTAAATTAGTGGGAGCATATTAAGATAGAAGTCCATATCTTGATAGTTTATTTCTTGCAAAATTAGCATGTTATTCATTTCTGTTGCATTTTTATTTTTAGAAAATGTCGCTTTCAAATCCCTTACGTGGCATACTTGATGTCAACCGTCTCACTGGTCCAAATTATACGGATTGGCTCCGTAACTTGAGAATTGTTCTCACGACGAAGAAAATCGTGTACGTCCTTGATATAGTGATGCCTGCACCCGAAGAAGGGGCAAGCGAGGATAAGATCGCTCGCTACATGAAATACATTGATGACTCCACTCTTGCTCAGTGCTATATGTTGGGCTCTATGACACTTGAGTTACAGAGACAACATGAAATGATGGATGCTAGATCCATTCTCCTACATTTCCGTAAATTGTTTGAGGAACAGGGAAGGACTCAGCGATATGAGATATCCAAGAGCCTCTTCTGCGCTAGGATGACTGAGGGGACACCGGTTCAAAACCATGTCCTAAAGATGATTGAGTGGATAGAAAAACTCATAGGTCTAGGAATGGTCCTAAAGGATAACTTGTGTATGAACATTGTACTTCAGTCCCTACTAGATTTCTTTTCACAATTCCTAATGAATTTTAATATGAACAAGCTTGAGGTGACTCTCCCAGAGCTCCTCAATATGTTGAGAGAGGTAGAGAGTACTATTAAGAAAGAGAAGCCAGTTCTCTACACTGGTGAGACCAGAAAGAAAAGGAAAATAGAAAGGTCGCTTAAGAAGGGAAAGGGCAAGGGCAGATTAGGTAAAGCAAAGGTTGTTAAGAAAGACCTAACAAAGGACAAAGGCCAATGTTTTCACTATGACAAAGATGGGCACTGGAAGAGGAACTACAAAGAGTGCCTTGTAGAAAGAGTGAAACAAAAGCTTGATGAAGCTTCAGGTACATTCATGAATGTAAGTGTCTAAGAGGAAATGAGATGAGGTGAACAGTGCATACCTATGGCATTGTAGGCTAGGTCACATCTATGAGGGAATGATTCAAAAGTTACTAAATAATGGATATCTAGATCCATTCGACTATGTGTCATATGCAACTTGTGAGCCTTGTCTTTGTGGAAAACTGACCAACTCTCCATTTTAGTGGAACTGGAGAGAGAGCCATTGAGCTGATGGAACTTATACACAGTGATGTATGTGGACCAATGTTAACTCATGTCATTAGTGGTTACTCCTACTTCATTACCTTTACTGTTGATTTCTCAAGGTATGGATATGTGTACTTAATGAAATATAAGTCTGAGGCTTTTGAGAAATTCAGAGAGTATAAGAATGAGGTGGAGAACTAGACTGGAAAAAGTATCAAAACTCTTCGATCAGATCAAGGAGGTGAGCACTTAAGTACAGAGTTTACTCAGTTTCTCAAGGACCATGGGATATTATCCCAATGGACACCTCCTTATACACCTCAGCTCAATGGTGTCTTTGGAAGGAGAAATCATACGCTATTAGATATAGTATGGTCCATGATAAGTTTCACTGACCTACCCATCTTATTCTAGGGATATGCCCTAGAGACCGCAGCGTACCTTCTGAACAGAGTTCCAACTAAGTCAGTAGTGTCTACACCATATGAGATATGGAAAGGGAAGAAGCCTGATCTTAAGGTTGTTAAGATTTGGGGCTGCCCTGCCCACGTTAAAAGACACAACCCCGATAAGTTAGAATCAAGGACAGAGCGATGCAAATTTGTGGGATACCCCAATAAAACTTGTGGGTATTATTTCTATCATCTCAAGGACCAAAAGGTCTTTGTAGCTAAGAGAGCAGTATTCCTTGAGAAAAAATACATTCTTGACGGAGATAGTGGGAGAATGATAGAGTCGAGCGAGGTTGGAGAACCAAGCTCAAGCACCACTTTACAGCCCGAGTCTGTTCAGGTACCTAATACACAAGTTTCAACTTTACGTAAGTCTGATAGAGTATCCCATCCTCTTGAGAGATATATGAGACATATTAGAGGAGAGGATGTTGAGGATATTATTCCTCAAACCTATGAGGAGGCTATTATGAGTATAGACTCCGGGAAGTGGCAAGAAGCCATGAATTCTGAGATAGGTTCTATATACTTCAACAAGGTTTGGAACCTAGTTGATGCGCCCGAAGGTATTGTACCCATCGGTTGCAAGTGGATCTTTATGAAAAGATCAAAGTAGATGGAAAGGTGGAGACCTGTAAAGCAAGGCTAGTGGCTAAGGGGTATCATCAAATGCAAGGTGTTGACTACGACGAAACCTTCTCACCGATAGCAATGCTAAAATCCATCAGAATTCTATTGGCTATTGCAGCACACTATGATTATGAGATCTGGCAGATGGATGTGAAAACCACATTCCTCAATGGGAGCCTCGAGGAGGAGGTGTATATGATGCAACCTGAGAAATTCGTGTTCTAGAACTACCTAGATAAGGTGTGTAAGTTGCTTAGATCCATTTATAGACTAAAACAAGCTTCCCGAAGTTGGAACATAAGATTTGATGAGGCAATCAGATCTTATGACTTCGTTAAGAACGAAGACGAGCCTTGTGTGTATAGGAAGGTAAGTGGGAGCGCTATCACCTTTTTGATGTTATATGTGGATGACATCCTGATCATTGGGAATGATGTAAGAATGCTATCCACAGTAAAGACTTGATTATCTAAACACTTCTCCATGAAGGACTTAGGGGAAGCATCATATATTTTGGGGATTCAAATATATAGAGATAGATCCAAGAGGATGCTTGGCTTGTCCCAATCTAAGTACATAGAAACCATGGTCAAATGGTTTGGCATGGAAAATTCCAAGAGAGGTCTCATACCGATGAGACATGGGATATTGCTTTCTCTGAGTATGTCCCCAAGGACTCTAGAAGAAAGGGCATTGCTTTCAATGAGTATGTCCCCAAGGGCTCTAGAAGAAAGGGCGAACATGAATATGATACCTTATGCCTCAGCAATAGGGACTATCATGTATGTCATGCTATGTACTAGGCCTGATATAGCGCATGCTCTGAGTGTCACAAGTAGGTATTAGGCGGATCCAAGCTTGGAGCATTGGAAAGCAGTAAAGTGTATCCTTAAATACTTGAGAAGGACTAAGGATCTTTTACTAGTATATGAAGGTAGTAGCCTTAAGGTTGAAGGCTACACAGGCTCAAGTTTTCAGTCTGATGTCGTTGATAGTAAGGCAAATTCAGGGTATGTGTACACCTTAAATGGAGGAGCAGTGTGCTGGAAGAGTTCCAAGCAAGATAATACTGCTGACTCAACCACAGAGGCGGAGTACATTGCTGCATCAGATGCAGCAAAGGAGGGAGTCTAGGTGAAGAAGTTCATCACAGATTTGGGAGTCGTGCCAAGTAGCGAGGAGCCGACTTCCTTATATTGCGACAACTATGGGGCGATTACTCAAACAAGGGAACCCGGGTCTCATCAGAAGTGTTCTGAGAAGGTTTCAGCTTATCAAAGAGATCGTAACCTGAGGAGATGTAGTAGTGGAAAGAGTTCCATCCGAAGATAACATTGCAGATCCACTGACAAAGCCGTTGTCTCATATTGTCTTTGAGCGTCACAAGAGTCAGATGGGGATCAGACAAATAGGTGATTGGCTTTAGGTCAAGTGGGAGATTGCTAGTCATAGGTAACCAGCACGTGAGTGATGGCACGTGTGACTTGATACAGAATCTTTTTGCTTATTATATTTTTACGTATATCACTTTATAACTATTGCATATATACATATATATATTGTGATATCCTTGGATTTGTGCAATGGGAATCAGATCGTGATGAGATCACGATAATAAGATCAATTCACCTTTAAACACATATCCTAATTAATCCCGATCATAGGTTACTCGAGAGGGACATCGTGATAACCGGATAGACTGGTGTGTTGTATACCCGTCCATATGATGGATGCAGCTGGTCTCATAGCTGCTCGTGTAGGGACACTAGGGATACAATACAGGTGCTCATTGGAGAATGAGTTCACTGATTGATCCGCTTATGGAATGTTGGATAATTGATGATGCCTTATTGTCAGACAACGATTCCGTAGTCCTAGTGGTATATCTGGTCCTTAGACTTGAGACAAGAAGGATGTCCTGTATGAGTGCTCCACTCTTTGATACCAGACTTATAGGTTTAGCTATCCCAGATCTAGTACAGTTGGTGATTGGGAGTGGTAGTCGACCTTACGAGGGCTATTGAGTGTCGAGAGAGGATCATCCACTCTCGACGTCATGAGAGGAATATCCCATGTGTTCTTACTCAGAAAAATCCCTAGCTAGGGTTATTCAGGTTGAGAGAGAAAGAGTTCTCCGGGAGAATCCGATTAGAGCGAGACTCGAGTAGAAACCGTATGGGTCTGACAGCACCATGCTCGATATATGGTCTTTGGGATATTAGATGGATTAGGGACTATAGGTACATAGTAACTGAGGACAGATAAGTCCAATGGATTGGATTCCCTTGTATCGTCTAGGGACTACGACGTAGTGGCCTAGTACATCCGTAGTCGATGAGTCGAGTGAATTATTACAGAGATAACAAATTCACTGGGTTAGAAGGAGTTCTAATAGGTATGACTCACGACTAGCTCGATATTAGGCCTAAAAGGTCACATACATATGGTAGGCATTGCGATAAGTAGAGGTTCGGATATGAGATATCCGATGGAGCCCTTGTCTTATTGGATATCCAATAAGCCCCTAAATTATTGGATCCCATGGACGAGATCCAATAAGAGCCCATGAGAGATTATTGGATAGAGATCTAGTAATATAAAAGGCTTGGGTTATTGGATGCAGATCCAATACCCACTATAGGAGAATCCATTAGGGTTTGATAGGGGACCTCTATAAATAGGAGGGATTCAGAGCCTCATAGGCCAGAGCCTTTGCTTGCCTCTCCTATTCTCCTCCCCCTCTCCACCTCAGAGCAAGCTTGGAGTTTTGAGGAGTGTCGTCGCAGCCCTACTGTGTGGATCACCGCTAGAGAGGAGGACGCTTGACCTCCTTCACCCTCTCCTAAAGATCTACAAGGAAATAGGGATATACGATCTCCCTAGGTAACATAATCTACTCTATACGCAGTTTTAAGTTTCGCGGATTTTACGCACCAATCTTCGCACGACGACGAACATCTCTTTGGGAATCGAGGATTTTATTTTCTTGTTCTTCGGTTGCACATGTGATGTCTTCCCCTAAGATTTCCCAACATGAGGGACTATAGGTACATGGTAAATGAGGACAGACAGATCCAATAGATTGGATTCCCTTGTATCATTTGGGGACTATGGTTAGAAGGAGTTTTGATATGTATGACTCACGGCCAGCTAGATATTGGGTCTAGAGGGTCACACACATATGGTAGGCATTATGATGAGTAGAGGTTCGGATATGAGATATCCGCCAGAGCCCCTATCTTATTGGATATCCAATAAGCCCCTAAATTATTGGATCTCATGGATGAGATCCAATAAAAGCCTATAAGAGATTATTGGATACAAATCCACTAATATAAGATGCTTGGGTAGTTGGGATGGAGATCTAATACCCAATAAGGGAGGGTCCATTAGGGTTAAGTTAATAGGGGACCTCTATAAATAGGAGAGATTCAGTGGTTCATAGGCTAGAGCTTTTGCTTGTCTCTCATATTCTCCTCCCCCTCTCTACCTCAAAGTAGGCTTGGAGTTTTGAGGAGCATCATCGTAGCCTTGCTATGTGGATCACCGCTAGAGAAGAGGGTGCTTGCTCTCTTTCACCATCTCCTAGAGATCTGCAAGGATCCAGGGATATACGATCTCCCTAGGTAACACAATTTATCTTATATGTAGTTTTAAGTTTCGTGAATTTTTGCCCACCAATCTTCATACGACGATGAACACAACTTTGGGAATTTGAGGATTTTATTCTTCTGTTCTTCCACTGCATATGTGATGTCGCCCCCAAGATTTCCTAACACCTCATCCATCTAATACCCAGAGACTATATATTGGGCATGGTGCTACTAGGCTCATATAGTTTCTACTCGAGTCTTGCTCTAATCGAATTATCCTAGAGAACTCTTTCTCTCTCAATCTAAATGACCATAGTAAGGGATTTGTCTAAGCAAGAATATATGGGATATTCCACTCATGACATCAAGAGCGGATGATCATCTATCAACACTTAATAGCCCTCAAAAGGTTTGTTGCCACTCCCTATGACCAACTATGCTAGATCTGAAACTTCCAAGCCTATAAGTCTGGTATCATAGAGTGGAGTACTCATACAGGACATCCTTGGTATCTCAAGTCTAAGGACCTGATACACCACTCGGATGATGAAATCATTGTTTGATAATAAAACATCATCAATCATCCAACATTTTGTGAGCGGATCAATCAATGAACTCATTCTCTAATTAGCATCTGCACTATATCCCTAGTGTCCCCACATGAGCGACTATAAGATCAGTTGCCTCTTTTATATATACGGGTATACAGTATACTAGTCTATCCGATTATCTCGATGTTCCTTTCGAGTAACCTATGATTGGGATTATTCAGGGTTTGTATTTAAAGGTTAATCAATTTCATTATCGTTATCTCATTACGATTCATTTCTCATTGTATAGATCCATGGACATCACAATATATTCATATAACAAGCAATATAAAATGATAAAATGTCAAATAATATAATAAGCAAAAGAGAGTGCGTGTTATGTCATATATGCCATCACTCATATGATTGGCTTGCAGGACACCTATGACTAATAATCTTCCACTTGACCTAAAGTCAATCACCTACGTGTTTGATCCCCATCAGAACTCTATGATGCTCAAAGATAATATAAGACAATGGCTTTGTTAGTGGATCTACGATGCTATCTTCAAATGAAACTCTTTCCACTACTACATCTCCTTAGGCAACAATCTCTTTAATCAGGTGGAACCTCCTCAAAACATGCTTAGACTTCTGATGAGACATAGGTTCATTCGCTTGAGCAATCACCCTATTGTTGTCGCAATTTAAGGGAATAGGCTCCTCGCTGCCCAGCACAACTCCCAGATCTACGATAAACTTTTTCATCTAGACTCCCTCCTTTGTTGCCTCTACCGTAGTAATGTACTCTGCCACTATGATCGAGTCCATAGTAGTATCTTATTTGGAACTCTTCCAGCATACTACTCCTACTTTTAGGGTAAACACATACCCAGAATTAGACTTGTTATCATCGACATTAGACTAGAAACTTGAGTCTGTATAGCCCTAAATTCTGAGACTACTATCTCCATATATTAGTAAAAGAGCCTTAGTCATTCTCAAATACTTAAGGATACACTTTAATACTTTCCTGTGCTCCAAGCCTATATTCGCTTGATACTTACTCATGACACTCAATGCATATGCTATATCAGGCTTGGTACATAGCATAACATACATGATAGATATTATCGCTAAGGCATAGGATATTTTATCCATGTTTGTCTTTTCTTTAGGAGTCTTTGGGGATATACTCCTAGAAAGTGATATCCTATGTCTCATCAGTATGATACCTCTTTTGAAATTTTTCATGGCAAACCTTCTGACAATGGTGTCTATATACCTGGACTAGGATAAGTCAAGCATCATCTTGGATCTATCTCTATAGATCTGAATCCCCAAGATATATGATGCTTTTCCTAAGTTCTTTATGGAAGAATGTCTAGATAACCAAACCTTTACTATGAAAAGCATTCTTACATCATTCCCAATGATCAGAATGTCATCCATATAGAGCACTAAGAAGGTGATAGCACTCTAACTTACCTTCTTGTATACACAAGGCTTATCTTCATTCTTAATGAAGTCATAAGATTTGATCACCTCATCAAATCTTATGTTTTAACTTTGGGAAGCTTGCTTCGATCCATAGATAGAGCTAAGCAACCTGCATATGTTATCTAGACTGTCCTTGGAGATTAATCCCTTAGGCTATAACATATGCACCTCCTCATCGAGGTTGCCGATAAGGAACGCGATTTTCATGTCCATTTACTAGATCTCATAATCATAGTGTGCTGCAATGGCCAATAGAATTCAAATAGATTTTAGCATAGCTACGGGTGAGAAGGTTTCATCATAGTCAACACCTTTCCTTTGATGAGAACCCTTAGCTACTAGTCTTGCTTTATAAGTCTCTATTAGGAACGAGTCGGCACTAAAAGGGGGGGGGGGGGGGGAGGGTGGTGAATTAGTGCAACGGTAAAAACTGAGTTCTGAAAAATTCTTTATATGTTGAAAATCGATTTTGGAAGATGTTAAATTGAAAGCATATTCGTAAACATATTGAAAGCAGTAAGTAAGTAAGGAGGTTTGCAGTAAGATAAATTACACAAAAGAAAAGACAAACCAGATTTTTATAGTGGTTCGATCATCGTGACCTACATCCACTCCGTCGATTCCTTTTCCATCGAGGCCACCAGCATCCACTATTGATCTTCCTTTAATAGGTGAAGATCAACCTTCTTCTTACACCTCTCTTCTCCTTTTCACAAGTTTAGGAGGCAACCTTTACAAGCACACACTCTTCTTTAAACAGAATTATAAGTTTAAGCTAGAAGAGATGATTTCTCAAGAGATTTCTACAGCGTTTTCTCACTTTTAAACTCTCTGTTTTTGTGTTAGTTAACCAGGGATGAGAGGGGTATTTATAAGCTTCAAGTTGATTCAAACTTGGAGCCTAAAAAGGTCTCATCCTAGGTTTCCTGGGTACCACTGGTACCATCGCCATTACTAGGCAGTACTATCATCGCTTGATCTGCCATTGGGCGGTACCACTACCTGACAAGGGCAGTACCACTATTGGTAGCATTCACTATCGACGATACCACCGCCCAGAATTCATGGGGTGCAGTTTCCCAAGTGGTGCCATCGCCAACTAGTCTTTCAACATCTTGGTTGGGCCTTGAATCCGGCCCAAACTAGCCTAACTTCGGGCCCAGTTGGCCCCTAACATAGTTGATGAGATTACCTCTCAAATTACACTCTAATTACGTGCTAACTATAGTTCTTAAGATATATTCTAAGCAAAATAAGTCTGGTTTCTTCCAGCGAGCTTCCGATGATCTTCTGGCGAACTTCCGACGATCTCTCGACAATGTTCTGGCGGACTCCTAGCAAGCTCCTAGACTTCATGATAATCTTCTTGGCGAGTTTCAATGAGCTTCTTTGGCAAGCTCCAAGACTTCTCGGTCAATTCTGTTAGAACTTTCAATGAACATCCGGATTTCTGACGAACTCTCGAACTCCTAATGAAATCATGTTCTTGACTTCAAGACTTTTGCTTTCTTCCGATTGGGCCTTGAATCCGGCCCAAACTGGGCTAACTTTAGGCTCAGTTGGCCCTTAACATAGATGATGAGATTACCTCCCAAATTACACTCTAATTATGTGATAACTATGATTCTTAAGACATATTCTAAGCAAAATAAGTCTGGTTTTTTCTAGCAAGCTTCCGACAATCTTCTGGCGAACTTTCGATCATCTCTCGGCAATGTTCCGGCGGACTCCTAGCAAGCTCCTAGACTTCACGATGATCTTCTTGGCGAGTTCCAATTAGCTTCTTTGGTAAGCTCCAGGACTTCTCAGTCAATTCTGTCAGAACTTTCAATGAACATCCGGATTTCCGATGAACTCTCGAACTCCCAATGAAATCATATTCGTGACTTCGAGACTTCATTTTGCTTTCTTCCAATTGGGCTTTGAATCCGGCCCAAATTGGCCTAACTTCGGGCCCAGTTGGCCCCTAACATAGTTGATGAGATTACCTCCCAAATTACAATCTAATTATGTGTTAACTATGGTTCTTAAGACATATTCTAAGCAAAATAAGTTTGGTTTCTTCTAGCGAGCTTCCGACAATCTTTTGGCAAACTTTCGAAAATCTCTCGGCAATGTTCCAGTGGACTCCAACAAGCTCCTAGACTTCACGATGATCTTCTTGGCGAGTTCCAATGAGCTTCTTTGGCAAGCTCCAGGACTTCTCGGTCAATTCTGTCACTCCCCTAAAAAAAATCCATGATATTAAAAATTTCATCACAAACCAATCCAGGATACAAACTAACATTTGAGGACACTGAAAACATATTCTATCAAATTCATATCTATTAAACCTGTGCATTTTATAATCATATATCACATCACTCAATAATTCCCATTTATGGCAACCCAAGCCAACTTAACAAACATGAAAAACATTTATAAATCCACAAGCTAAGTAATTTATACAATCAGAACTCCAACAATTTACCACAAGTTCATGTCATCGTAAACTAGACTTAACATTCCGAAATTCCAAATAAGAGAGATCTTCTAACACTTTTACAAGGTATATCCATTTCGGTTCATCGACAACATTTCATTATATACAAAATATACTTATACAATAATAACATAATAACTAACAAGACTTGCCCATAATTCTAAATGGCTATCCACTACCTCAGCCCAATTTAAACATCTCATAGAGTGACCACTTGGCATGAAAGATTTATATAACAATGGAGTGAGCTAAAAACAGCTCAGCAAGTGACAAAGAATATTCAGAACAAAAGAAATAATTTCAAACAAGTAAGGTATCATAATGCAAGGCAGAATACAAGAATTTTCAAGAAACCATATCATTAGATACAAAATCATATGTGTCATGTCATTCAAAACCTATTTAGTTCATAACAAATGGAGCATAGAGTAATTGGAGCATATCAATAGCGTATGAAATGTTCCGGAGTATATCAATAGTGTATGGAACATTTAGGAGCATAACAATGGCAAATGAAATATTTCGGAGTATATCAAAGGCGTATGAAATGTTTCGGAGCATATCAATGACAAATGAAATATTTCGGAACATATCAATGGTATGTGAAGCATTTTGAAGTATATCAATGGCATAGGAAATATTTTGGAGCATATCAATAACGAATAAAATATTTCGGAGCTTATCAATGGCGTATGAAATGTTTCGGAACATATTAATGACAAATGGGACATTTCAAAACATATCAATAGCATATGGACCATTTCGAAGAATATTAAAGAACGAATATGAAATAGAAGCCCAAACGTCAAATTTAACATTACATTCATATCATTCTTATCCAAAGCATCTGTAGAAACACATAACCAAAGCTCTGGATATCATATCAAACATATAGAAGGTGAAGTGGGACTATAACATAATATGGTACATCCATTTCTGAATGACCACCAAACATAAGTCTCCCACGTCTGGGAGCTCCATCCACCAACGTCTGAGTGAAGTCATAAGGGCCGACAGAGCATCACAAGCTCTATGCATAACTCCCTTCACCATTTCTAGCAAAGGTTCACAATACCCCACAAACACCAGAGTACAAATGGATAGTATGAACAATAAATAGCATATATCGGAAGCACACGTGGAACAACAAAATGTACATGTACCTTTACGAGTCAATACGAAGTAAGCAATAATCTTTTACAATTTTATTCAGATTTGAAAGGAAATGAAAGCAAGAGCATTCAAGGATTCCAAGCAATCATATATAACTCAATTCAAATAAGAAGGTTAGATGAATTCAATGTCCAAAGGAATAAAACTGGAATAGGTACATATCGAAAGCAAATGCGGAATAATGGGATATACATGTGCCTATATGAGTTAATATGATATAGTATAAACGTTACACAATAGTTTCCAAGAATGCAAATAATTTTAAGGACAAGATCATACAAGAATTCAAAGCAGTAATATAAAGCTCAATTGAATAAGAAAGTTAAAGGATATCAATTTCGAAAGGAATGAAGCCAGAATATGCAAAATCGACCAAAGCTTGATTTCTAGTAAATTTCAAGAGGCACATTGAATAAATGATTCAAACTATCAATCGTACTCCAATTTACTCAGAAATATATCATTGAAAAGATATTTCACTCTATTTTCAGATAAAATAAATCTTGTATGAATCGAAGTTTCCAACAAAGAGTTACAATAGATTTAGTAACCCAAGATCAAAGAACAAATCTCAATTTTACAAAATTCACAAGGTCAGCTTCAACAGAAAATCGGGTAAGCATTTAGACTCTAAATCTTTCAATCCAGGTAACAAAGAAAGATCTACGAGTATAGTTTCCAATGAAATAAGCTTTGAATAAATAAGAGTTTCCAGCATCGACTTATAGGCAGCTCGGTATCAAAAGGTTAGAAATTACGATCCCTATTTTTAAGAATTTGTAGGCTCATTTGAAACAGAAGTTTGGGCAGACAAACTTACTCCTAAATCTTAAAATAAGTTATCAAAAGAAAGGTTTATGAGTTTATATTATGATCAAATAAATTTTGTCCAAATCAGAGGTCAATACATGAAGTTATAACCATAACAAGGTAGAAAGGTTAGAATCTCGAAAGTTTCATAGATATATCAAATGCAAGGCTAGAACAATTCAAAGTTCCTCATGTTCAAAGCAAATGTAGAGATAAAATTGCAGTAAGGAAAGATCAGGACACTTGCAAAAAGAAAATGCAATAGGAAAGATAATAACACTTGCCCGAGGAAGATCATAATACTTATAATAAGAAAAATTAGAGCAATTACAAGAGAAACGATCGGGAAAATGGTCTTTTGAAGGTTTTGATCCAAAGATTCAAAGAAGTTGTACGCTCGAATCCTCTTTCTACATTTCCTTTGTCCCCTCCCTGTTTTATTTTGTGCACTCATTTTTTTTCTTTCTTCGTAACTACACCACATGTCGTACATCGAAGCACAGTCTCCTGCTCTCTCTTACTCTCATTCCTTCTTTTTTTTTCCCAAACGCAGCGGCAGCAGCAGTGGCTGTCGCAGCCTCAGCCACGGCCACAGCCTCTTCTTCCTCCCCTGCTCTGTTTCCTCTCCTTCTCTTCCAGCTGCAGCTGCCACTGCCGCAGCTGCCTCCCCTTCTCCTCTTTCTCTCTTCTTCCCTTTACCTTTCTCTTCTTCTTCCTTTCCTTCTCTTCTTTCCCAGCTGCACTGCTGTAGTTGCAGCCTCAGCCATGACCGCAGCCTCTTCTTCCTCCCCTGCTCATTTTCCTCTCCTTCTTCTCTTCCAACTGCAGCTGCCATCGTCGCAGCCTCAGCCATCGTCGCAACCGCAGCCCCTTCTTCCCCTTCTCTTCTTCCTCTCCTTCCCTTCTTCCTTCCTCTCCCTCTTTCTCTGCCACAGCTACAGCTGCCACAGCCACAGCCGCTGCTACTTCTTTCCCTTCTTCTCTTCCTTCTCCTTCCTTTCTTCTTCTTCTCTTCTTCTCCTTCCTCCCCTTCTTCTCCCCGACACACAGCACCTCCTCTCCTCTGTTTCCTTCTGCAGGAAACAGAGGTGCCGCCACTTCACCGCTTCTACTTCTTCTCTTCGTCTTCTTCTTTTTCCTCTTCTTTTTCTTCTTCTTCTATTCTTCTTTTCTCCCTCTTCTTCCTCCTCTATTCTTTTCCCTCTTCTTCTTCTTTTCTTCCTCTCCTCTTCTTTCTTTCTCCTCCCCAACGCCCCACAGCTCCTCGTTGCAACCCTTGCCGCAGCCACCTCCTCTTTTCTTCTTCTTCTTCTCTTCTCTTGTCCCTCTTCTTCCTCTCTTCTTCTCCCCATGCCCCCACCGCTCTTCGCTCTGTTTCTCCAGAAGAAAAGAGCGTGGGAGGCGGTGGGATAAAACCAAAATTTTTGATTTTTTTTTTTGTAACTTAATAGTTTAGTCCTTGAAATTTTTATATTTACATATAGGTCCTCCGATTTATAAATAAATCTTTATTAATAATTTTTAAAAGTGAGGGATATTACACTCTCCCCCCTTGAAAGAAAATCTAATCCTCTAAATTGGTTATAGCTCAATTGATGAAAAGTTGAGGATTATGATTTCTTTATTTCGTCCTCCTACTCTTAAATAATTTCATCAATACAATACAATTACACAATTATTCAAGAGTGACCAAACTATTCTCCTCTTTGATCCTCAATAGATGGTAACCCGACCTTCAATCAATCTTTGAAAATACTTGTGCACCCTACAGTTAATCAAATAAGTCGTCACTTTGGAAAATGCTCGTTTTTGATGGTCACCTGATTCAACTGTCTATAATCAATATAAAACCTCAATGTTCCATTTATCTTTTTTAACTAATACCGGAGCACCCCATGATGAAATATTAAGCCAAATAAAATCCTCATTTAATAGTCCTTGTAGTTGCTTTACCAATTCCACTCACTCAAATGATATCATTCTATAGAGAGGCTTAGATATTGAGATTGTCTCAAGGACCAAATCAAAAGCAAAGTCACGGAGGTAATCCAAGCAAATCATCTTAAGATACATTAGGCAATTAGATAAATCATGTCCAATACTCTCAAAATAAAAGATCGACTGATCAAATATGCAAAAAGTGATCATTTGTTATATACCAATCCATACTAGTATGATAGGAAGATAGCCAATCCATAACAAGTATAATATTAAAACTCCAAATCTCTAGGAGAACTAAATCAGCAAAAGTTCAAGTTCTCCAATAAGAATCAAACAAGAGGACCAGATTCAAGTTCGTTATCAAAGAATCTCCAATGATCGTATTTACATATAGCACATAATGTAGTGGTCTAGGTTGAATACCCAAGTGATAAGCAAAATATTACGAATCAAATCGTAGATGGGACCCATGGTCAAACAAATATTTGTATTCTTTCATAAACATGCATAATACCTTCGATCACTAATTCAGAAGTTTTAGAATCATATTCAGTGATAGCATATACTCTGACACGGGCTGATGATTTAGGAGGTAGTGACTCTTTCTTCTTGTTCAAAGGGTGATCTTTTATTTTATGATCTAACTTTCCACAAACAAAACAGACTCTAGTCACGCACAAACACAAACTTGTTTCATAATTTAACTTGCAATTCACACATGATTGAGTCTTTTATGATGACTTCCCTTTTCAAATCCAAATGTCTTGACCCTCTTGTTAACACTTTCTGATTAATTTCCAATCATATTTTTATTAGTAAACTTGTCATTATCATTCTTGCCACTGATCTCCAAAAATTCTTTTTATTGTTGCCATTGACGTTCAGCCTATACTTCCAATATAAGGTAGCAAAAGAAATCTTTTGATCATCAGAACAATTTTGTATATAAAATATCTTCTCCGTTTGCATCATCTATTTTTCTACCACCAATGAAATTAGGTCTACCATGCTTTCATTGCGCTACTCTGATTTAGTATCTTTGATCAACCCTTTCATCCCCCTTAATTAATCAGAAATAAATGAAATAGGAGGACCAAATGTCCTCATCATCCTAGATTACTAAAATGCATCAAAGAAAATTTTCACCAATCACTATAGTTCATTAGACCTAAATATATTTTGCACATCAACATATCAAATATTTCAGTAATCCTCAAACCATGCTCTGATACCAACTTTGTCACGCCCCCTCAAATAATATAGCGATGATATTAAAACTTTCATCACAAACCAATCCACGATCCAAACTAACATTTGAGGACACTAAAAAAATATTCTATCAAATTCACATCTATTAAACCTATGCATTTTATAATCATATATCACATCACTCAATAAGTCCTATTTATGGCAACCCAAGCCAACTTAACAAACATGAACAACATTTATAAATCCACAAGCTAAGTAATTTATACAATCAGAACTCCAACCATTTACCACAAGTTCATATCATCGTAAACTAGACTTAATATTCTGAAATTCCAAATAAGAGAGATCTTCTAACATTTTTACAAGGTATATCCATTTCGGTTCATCGACAACATTTCATTACATATAAAACATACTAATCCAACAATAACATAATAACCAACAAGACTTGCCCATAATTCTGAATGGCTATCCACTGCCTTAGCCCAATTTAAATATCTCAAAGAGTGACCACTTGACCTGAAAGATTTATATAACAACGGAGTGAGCTAAAAACAGCTCAGCAAGTGACAAAGCATATTCATAACAAAAGGAATGATTTCAAACAAGGTATCATAATGCAAGGCAGAATACAAAAATTTTCAAGATACCATATCATTAGATACAAAATCATGTGTCATGTCATTCAAAACATATTTAGTTCATAACAAATGGAGCATAGAGTAATTGGAGCATATCAATAGCGTATGAAATGTTCTAGAGCATATCAATAGTGTATGGAACATTTAGGAGTATAACAATGGCAAATGAAATATTTCAGAGTATATCATGTTGAATCTCAGATTTTGATGATGAAACTAATTGATTGTGTTTAGATGTTTAACTGCATTTTGAGTAATGCAGGTCTACTTGATCAGGATTAGACAGTTGACGCAGGAGGAATGGACATTGCGCCGAAGGAGATCACGTCAGGATATTGGAAGGCAGAAGGCTTCGGACGTCGGGCATCGGGCCAAGGAGAGTGGAATTGCGCCAAGGATACCGGGGTTGCGGAGGTCAACCGCCGATTGGGCAACAAGCTGCAAGAGAGGACGATGCGCTGAAGAATCGGACGAAGCGCCAACCAATGACGTGCCAGGCAACGGAATGTCGATTCGCGTTGTAATAATTGTCTAGATCGGAGTAGAGTTTTAGTTTGTGTGTGCAGGAATAACTACGATAATGAGAAAGACATAAAGCGAAACAAAATGCGGAGTCAAGCGCGAAAGATTCTTTGGGAGTTCGAGAGTTCGACAGAAGTCCGAAGGTTCGTCGGGAATGCTGCCGGAACTAGTTGAGAATGAGTAGGGAGCTTGCCGAAGGGTTTTTTGGAAGCTCACCGAAAGGTTCGTGGGTAGTTCGCGGAGCTCACTGAGAAAGATCGGAGCTTGCCGAAGAAGCTTGTTGGAACTCGCCAAGATCAAATCGTGAAGTTTAAGAGCTTGCCGGGAGTCCGCAGAATGGTTTCCGAGAGTTTATCGGAAGATCGTCGAAAGTTCGTCGGAAGCTCGCTGGAAGAAGTCTTGACTTATAGACTTTGTAATAGCTTATAAAATATCTTTAAATTCGTAGTTAGCATATTAATTAGGGTTACGATTAGGTATTAATCCGATAACCCAAGTAGGGGCCAATTGGGCCCGAGTTCGGACTAGTTTGGGCCAAGATTGAAGCCCAACATGTGGGCTGCAAACACTGTAGGTGGTGGCACCACCTGGGCTGGGCGGTGGCACCGCCCAGCACTGTTAGGGTCAGAAACTGACAGGCGGTGGCACCGCCAGCATTGGGAACCCAACGAGAATTCAAATTTGGAGCCCAAATTTGAATCCTCTTGAGGCCTATAAATACCCCTCAAATCTCAGCTGAGATTACAACATGTGGGCTGCAAACACTGTAGGTGGTGGCACCACCTGGGCTGGGCGGTGGCACCGCCCAGCATTGTTAGGGTCAGAAACTGACAGGCAGTGGCACCGCCAGCATCGGGAACCCAACGAGAATTCAAATTTGGAGCCCAAATTTGAATCCTCTTGAGGCCTATAAATACCCCTCAAATCTCAGCTGAGATTACAACCTTTTGAGAAGCTAGAAGTTGAGAAAAGCTTTAGGAAAAGTCTTGTTTTTAATAGCTTGAGTGTTCACCTCCTTTCTTTTCATTGAAATCTTTGTAAAAGGGTGAACCACTTGTAAGAGGTTGTAAGAGGGGTGTAAGAAGGAGATTGATCTTCGCCTAGTAAAGGAAGATCATTAGTGGATGCCGGTGGCCTCGACGGAAGAGGAATCGGAGGAGTGGATGTAGGTCACGATTGACCGAACCACTATAAACTACCGTCTTCTCTGGTTTGCATTTATCTTATTGTCATTTATATTACTACAAACCATCTTCACTTTGATGCTCTACTTCTTTGTCTCGTTCTTACATATGCCTTCAAGTTAAAAACGCAATCGAAACGGTTTCAAACGAAACGTTGCTTTTATCATACGAAGTTTCCGTAAGTGTTTAAATCGTCGAAAGTTTATTATACTTTACCGCTGTACTAATTCACCCCCCCCCTCTTAGTGCCACTCCGATCCTAACAATTGGTATCAGAGCCCGATATTTCTCATTTCGGATTTACACCCGAGAGAAATGGCTCTTCATGGCTTTCAAGAGGGCTTATTGGTTTTTCATCCACCGTTGTTTAACGGATTGGACTACACTTATTGGAAAACTCGAATGAGAGTTTTCTTGATTTCTGTGAATTTGGATTTATGGAATATTATTGAAAACGATTTTCAACTTCCCTCTAAACTGATGAACGAATGGTCGGATTTGGAGAAGAAGTATTTTTGTTTAAACGGAAAGGCTATGAATGCCTTATTTTGCGCTTTGGACAAAAATAAGTTCAATCGGACTCCTATGTGCGAAACGGCTTTTGATATTTGGCGAACACTTGAAATCACATACGAGAGAACTAGTAGAGTCAAAGACTCGAAAGTTAACATTTTAATGCATGATTTCGAGCTTTTTCAAATGAAGCCGAGCGAAACCATTGTTGACATATATACCCGTTTTACGGATGTCGTCAATGGTTTACAAACTCTTAGAAAATGTTTCTCGAATTTTGAACTTGTTAGTAAAGTTTTACGATCACTTTCTAAAGTTTGGGAATCAAAAGTTACGGCAATACAAGAAACAAAAGATTTAAATATTTTTCCACTTGAAGAACTTATCGGCTCATTGATGACATATGAAATGGTGCGCAATGCACATGATGAACACAATGAACACTTGAACCACCTTCCAAAGAATAGGAAGGATTTGGAACTCCGGACAAATGAATATGACTTGAGCGATGACTCAAGTGATGAGGACAATGATGAATTTGAACTTCGAACACTAACTCTTAATAAGTTCATTAAACAAAAATCTAAAATGAACAATGAACTTGAACGGAGGAAGAGGCCAAAGAAAAGGAAGGCACCCAAGGATGAATCAAGAACTTCCAAAGGTGAAACGACGAATTGGGCTTTGATGGGCTTCGACTACAAGGTAAGTAACTCAACTCTCTTGAATTATTTTGAAATTACATAATACTTTCATGAGTTATTTTTAATTTAGTTTAGGATTAATATTTTTTTGAAAATTTCATGTGTTATGTTAATGCAATAAAATGTTAGATATAAATCTAATGCTTATACACCTAGTAAGATTAATCTTATGTATATGCTTGAGAAACAAGAATGTATATTTTGACGATTTCCATATTGATTTTCATTGACAATGCATGTCTTTTGAATGGAAGGCTTGATGATTTTTTTTATGAACCTTATCTTTAGTTATCAAACATGATGTATGGTTTTGACATAAGAATAAAATTTGAGCATGCTAATATAAAGTCAATCTTAAAATTTAAAATTAAAGAAGTTTTAGTTATCTATAAGAATCATTCAAAATTATGTTCAATGAAACCAATGCAATAAAGTTGTAATGAAAATGTTGAAATTTTGATACCATGATTTGATGATTTTATGTAAGAGATTTTAAAGTAATATATAATGATTTTTGTAACTTATTGGTCTTGATGGTTTTATGATGAAATTCATTTTTTGATCCAAAGCGTTGATGCATGTTTGAAAGCATGTTAACATGAAATTTTATTGTGAATCAAGATCTTGTTTTTTAAACTCCCATGTTTCTTCTTATTGTTTACTAAAGAAGAAAAGTTCCAAAATGAATCATGATTTTTTTTGAAATTATAATTTTTATGATTCATAAAGAATTGAGAGATTAAAAAATCTATCTATGTTTTTCTTTTTATGAATCTCTTGAAAATGATTTTGATTTGATGATTTGAATTTAAATGAGCTTTATCTTGATTTTTTGAGATTTATAACTTGAGATTTACTCTATAAAAATCAAGATCTTGTATCCTCAATGTTACTTTTTAGCATCTACTATCCAAATGAATTATGATTGGTATCATTGCTATATTTCTTCTTATCGTGTACTAAAGAGAAAATTTTCCTAAATGAATCGTGATTTTTCGAAACCACAATTCTTTTTATGATTCATAATGAATTGAGAAATTTTATATGCTTAAATTAATATCTTGTTCTCTTATAAAATTGAATGAATTTTATCCATATCATGATCTCCTAAGATTTTTTCTTGATTATTATGATAAATCTATGTATACCATTTTGAATCTCTTGTAAGTAATGTTGAGATTTTGATGAATTTAACGATTTGAATTTGAATGAGTTTGTATTCAAGTTATGATCTTGATTTCTTGGATTTACTACTTGAGATTCTTTTTTAATCACAATCTCTTCTTTATACACCTACAATTTCTGTTATTTATAAAAAGAAGATATTTGATAAAATGAATCATGTCATTTGGTATTCAAATGGTCTTATCTTTGATGATATGATTTCTTTGTATCTATGATACAAATGCCTTGAAATGATTGAAATATTTTACACTTTTATGCTCTTCCTACTTCTTTCTTGTTTTCAATGATAAAATGGGAAGAAGTTATGATTTGCAATGATGCATACAATACTTGTGCTTTCTAATTATGATGTGATGTATTACATATGTTGTAAATCATGATTTAAAATACTATGGGTTGTTGCTAAAATGATGTATTATAAATATTGATTTAATGTTTTGTATCATGAATACTCTAAATGATGAATGTTTGGTATCATGATCAAAATGTTGACAAATAGTTAAAAATTTTAGTATCATGTATGATATCCTCATAATGTTGATTGATTTATTCAATATCGTGTATGAATGAAATATAAGGTTTGTCAAATAGTGCATGTTTTAAATTGAAAATATAATGATGCACAAATAATATTGATACTTACCTTTATCATGATTTAGAAATTGATGTAAAGGTTTTTTCCCTTCTTTTTGACAATGACAAAGGGAGAGATAGATTGCTAGCACAATTCAAGAAAAAGGAAAAAAATTGCACTTCTCAAAAGAGAAGAAATTGCTATCTTGAACATCACCGAGAATTGCTAGCTTGAAACATCAAGAAAATACAAAAATGTGCTATCGTGCTTATCTCAAGAAAAGCAAATATGTCAACTTGCATATATTTGAATTTGCTAGCTCATAAAACTTGCATATTTCAAAAAGCAAGAGTTGCTTTCTTGAACATCTCTAAATTGCTAGCTTGCAAGTTCTAAAATGTTATAAAATTACTAGATTGCATGATGATAAAAATATAACATTATGTTTTTCATGCAATGAGTTGAACCCATATAACAAATACTTGATTGTGGTACTTCTCCTTTTTATTGATGACAAAGGGGGAGAAGTATGTTGATGACATGACATGTGATGCATAAGTTTTATGCATATGTTCATGATGATGTGTTGCAAGTATTCATAATGAATATTGCAATGACTTGAATTCTGCTTGAATTCAAGGTTCTATCAATATGGCATATTGATAGGAGGAGTTTATTTAAACTTCGGAGAGTTAAGGTTAACTCTGTTAGTCATCAATTAGTTGTCATCATCAAAAAGGGGGAGATTGTTGAATCTCGGATTTTGATGATGAAACTAATTGATTGTGTTTAGATGTTTAACTGCATTTTGAGTAATGCAGGTCTACTCGATCAGGATTAGACAGTTGACACAGGAGGAATTGACATTGCGCCGGAGGAGATCATGTCAGGATATTGGATGGCAGAAGGCTTCGGACGTCAGGCATCGGGCCAAGGAGAGCGGAATTGCGCCAAGGATATCGGGGTTGCGGAGGTCAACCACCGATTGGGAAACAAGCCGCAAGAGAGGACAATGCACTGAAGAATCGGACGAAGCGCCAACCAATGACGTGCCGAGCAACGGAATGTCGATTCGCGTTGTAATAATTGTCTAGATCGGAGTAGAGTTTTAGTTTGTGTGTGCAGGAATAACTACGATAATGAGAAAGACATAAAGCGAAACAAAGTATGGAGTTAAGCGCGAAGGATTCTTTGGGAGTTCGAGAGTTCGACGGAAGTCCGAAGGTTCGTTGGGAATGTTGCCGGAACTAGCCGAGAATGAGTAGGGAGCTTGTTGAAGGGTTTTTTGGAAGCTCAACGAAAGGTTCGTGGGAAGTTCGCGGAGCTCGCCGAGAAAGATCGAAGCTTGCCGAAGAAGCTCATTGGAACTCGCCAAGATTAAATCGTGAAGTTTAAGAGCTTGCCGGGAGTCCGCAGAATGGTTTCCGAGAGTTTATCGGAAGACCGCCGAAAGTTCGTCGGAAGCTCGCTGGAAGAAGTCTTGACTTATGAACTTTGTAATAGCTTATAAAATGTCTTTAAATTCGTAGTTAGCATGTTAATTAGGGTTAGGATTAGGTATTAATCCTATAAACACCCCTCAAATCTCAACTGAGATTACAACCTTTTGAGAAGCTAGAAGTTGAGAAAGGCTTTAGGAAAAGTCTTGTTTTCAATAGCTTGAATATTCGTCTCCTTTCTTTTCATTGAAATCTTTGTAAAAGGGTGAACCACTTGTAAGAGGTTGTAAGAGGGGTGTAAGAAGGAGGTTGATCGTCACATAGTAAAGGAAGATTATTAGTGGATGCCGGTGGCCTCGACGGAAGAGGAATCGGAGGAGTGGATGTAGGTCACGATTGACCGAACCACTATAAACTACCGTCTTCTCTTGTTTGCATTTATCTTATTGTCATTTATATTACTGCAAACCATCTTCACTTTGATGCTCTACTTCTTTGTCTCGTTCTTACATATGCCTTCAAGTTAAAAACGCAATCGAAACGGTTTCAAACGAAACATTGCTTTTATCATACGAAGTTTCCGTAAGTGTTTAAATCGTAGAAAGTTTATCATACTTTACCGCTGCACTAATTCACCCCCCCCCTCTTAGTGCCGCTCCGATCCTAACATATCAAAGGCGTATGAAATGTTTCGGAGCATATCAATGACAAATGAAATATTTCGGAACATATCAATGGTATGTGAAGCATTTTGAAGTATATCAATGGCATAGGAAATATTTTGGAGCATATCAATAATGAATGAAACATTTCGGAGCTTATCATTAGCGTATGAAATATTTCGGAGCATATTAATGACAAATGAGATATTTCGAAACATATCAATGGCATATGGACCATTTTGAAGCATATCAAAGAACGAATATGAAATAGAAGCCCAAACGTCGAATTTAACATTACATTCATATCATTCTTATCCAAAGCATGTATAGAAACACATAACCAAAGCTCTGGATATCATATCAAACATACAGAAGGTGAAGTGGGACCATAACATAATATGGTACATCCATTTCTGAATGACCACCAAACATAAGTCTCCCATGTCTGAGAGGTCTCCCACGTTTGGGAGCTCCATTCACCCATGTCTGAGTGAAGTCATAAGGGCCGACAGAGCATCACAGGCTCTATGCATAACTCCATTCACCATTTCTGGCAAAGGTTCACAATATCCCACAAACACCAGAGTACAAAAGGATAGTATGAACAATGAATAGGACATATCGGAAGCACACATGGAACAATAAAACGTACATGTGCCTTTACGAGTCAATACGAAATAAGCAATAATCTTTCACAATTTTATTCAGATTTGAAAGGAAATGAAAGCAAGAGCATTCAAGGATTCCAAGCAATCACGTATAACTCAATTCAAATAAGAAGGTTAGATGAATTCAATGTCCAAAGGAATAAAACTAGAATAGGCATATATCGAAAGCAAATGCAGAATAATGGGATATACATGTGCCTATATGAGTCAATATGATATAGTATAAACGTTACACAATAGTTTTCAAGAATGCAAATAATTTTAAAGATAAGAGCATACAAGAATTCAAAGGAGTATTATAAAGCTCAATTGAATAAGAAAGCTAAAGGATATCAATTTCCAAAGGAATGAAGCCAAAATATGCGAAATCGACCAAAGCTCAATTTCTAGTAGATTTCAAGAGGCACATTAAATAAATAATTCAAACTATCAATCATACCCCAATTTACTCAGAAATATATCATTGGAAAGATATTTCACTCTATTTTCAGATAAAATAAGTCTCGTATGAATCGAAGTTTCCAACAAAGAGTTACAATAGATTTAGTAACCCAAGATTAAAGAACAAATCTCAATTTTACAAAATTCACAGGGTCATTTTCAACAGAAAACCGGGTAAGCATTTAGACTCTAAATCTTTCAATCCAAGTATCAAAAAAAGATCTACGAGTCTAGTTTCCAATGAAATAAGCTTTGAATAAATCTGAGTTTCCAGCATCGACTTATAGGTAGCTCGGTATCAAAAGGTCAGAAATTACGATCCCTGTTTTGCAGAATTTATAGGCTCATTTGAAACAGAAGTTTGGGCAGACAAACTTATTCCGAATTCTTAAAATAAGCTATCAAAAGAAAGGTTTATGAGTCTATATTATGATCAAATAAGTTTTGTCAAATCAGAGGTCAATACATGAAGTTATAACCATAACAAGGTAGAAAGGTCAGAATCTCAGAAGTTTCATAGATATATCAAATGCAAGGCTAGAACAATTCAAAGTTCCTCATATTCAAAGCAAATGTAGAGATAAAATTGTAGTAAGGAAAGATCAGGACACTTACAATAGAAAGGATCAAAACATTTACAATAGAAAGGATCGAAACACTTGCAATAGAAAGGATCGAAACACTTACAATAGAAAGGATCGAAACACTTGCAATAGAAAGGATCGAAACTCTTACAAAAAGGAAATGCAATAGGAAAGATAAGAACACTTGCATGAGGAAGATCATAATACTTGTAATAAGAAAAATTAGAACAATTACAAGAGAAACGATCGGGAAACTTACCTTTTGAAGGTTTTGATCTAAAGATTCGAAGAAGGTGTACGCTCGAATCCTTTTTCTACTTTTCCTCTATCCCCTCCCTATTTCATTTTGTGCACTCGTTTTCTTTCTTTCTTCGTAACTACACCACGTGTCGAACATCAAGGCATAGTCACCTGCTCTCTCTTACTCTCATTCCTTCTTTTTCTTTCCCAAACGCAGCTGCCACAGCCACCGCCACTGCCACAGCCACAGTCGCAGCTCCTTCCACTAGACTGCTTCCTTCCTCCCTACTCTTGTTCCTATTTTTTTCTTTCCCAAACACTGCTGCCGCACCGCAGCCGCAACATCTTCTTCTTTCACTGCTCTGTTTCCTCTCCTTCTCTTCCAGTTGCAGCTGCCACTGCCGCAGCTTCCTCCCCTTATCCTCTTCCTCTCTTCTTCCCTTTTCCTTTCTCTTTTTCTTCCTTTCCTTCTCTTCTTTCCCAGCTGCACTGCTGCAGTCGTAGCCTCAGCCACGGCCTCTTCTTCCTCCCCTGCTCTGTTTCCTCTCCTTCTCTTCCAACTGCAGCTGCCACTGCCGCAGCTGCCTCCCCTTCTCCTCTTCCTCTCTTCTTCCCTTTACCTTTCTCTTCTTCTTCCTTTCCTTCTCTTCTTTCCCAGCTGCACTGCTGCAGTCGCAGCCTCAGCCACGGCCGCAGCCTCTTCTTCCTCCCCTGCTCATCTTCCTCTCCTTCTTCTCTTCCAACTGCAGCTGCCATCGTCGCAGCCGCCCCTTCTTCCCCTTCTCTTCTTCCTCTCCCTCTTTCCCTGCCACAGCTGCAGCTGCCACAGCCGCAGCCGCTGCTACTTCTTTCCCTTCTTCTCTTCCTTCTCCTTCCTTTCTTCTTCTTCTCTTCTTCTCCTTCCTCCCCTTCTTCTCCCCGACGCACAGCACCTCCTCTCCTCTGTTTCCTTCTGCAGAAATTTTTATATTTACATATAATAAAGAGGACCTATATGTAAATATAAAAATTATTCTTTATTAATAATTCTCAAAAGTGAGGGATATTACAAATTTCGTCAGAACTTTCAATGAACATCCATATTTCTAACGAACTCGCGAACTCCCAACAAAATCATGTTCTTGACTTTGAGACTTCATTTTGCTTTATGCTTTGCTATCGTAGTTAATCTTGCACACATAAAAACATACTTCGATCTAGATAATTATTACTAAGCATGAATCATGTTGTCTGGCATGTCATTGGTCCATCGACGCTTCATCCGATTCTTCGGTGCATCATCCTCTCCTACGACCTATTGCCCAATTGGCTAGTTGGCCTCCGCAACTCCAATATCCTTGGCACAATATCTATTCTTTTTGGCCCGATGCCCGAATCCATAGCCCGAAGCCTTCTATCGATATGTCGACCGATCTTTCGATGAGATGTCCAATCTTCTAACATGTTTTCCTCCGGCCCAACATGATTCGTCCTACTTTCATTATCTCTCCTTGATCAAAGCATTCTATATCACTCAAAACACAGATCAAATCATAAATACTATCAATTGGTTTCATCATCAAAATTTAAGATTCAACAATCGCCCCTTTTTTTATGGTGACAACCAATTGATGACGGAGTTTAAATAAACTCCCCCTATCAATATGCCATATTGATAGAACTCTTGGATTCAAAAATCCAAGCAACATGTTATCATAAACTTATGCATAATATCATACTTCTCCCCCTTTGTCATCAACAAAAAGAAAAAGTCTAACATACAAGTTTAAATCATTGCATAAAAAATAAAATATCAAGTTTTATCATCATACAATTTGTGAGCTAGAAAATTTAAGTGTTACATTATCTAAGCTATCAAGTTTTAGATATGCAAGGTAATAAGATAGCACGTTTACAACATACAAGCTAGCAAAAATTTTGAAAGCAAATGCAAGATAGCTTTCTTGTTGAAGTGTCTAAGCTAGCGATTCTTGCTTTCTATTGTAATATGTAAGTTGCAAGTTTTGCTTTTTGAGATAGGTAAGCTAGTGATGTTCAAGATAGCAAGCTCTTTCTTCTCTTTTGAGAAGTGCCATTTTTGCTTCCTTTGTAAAGTGCAAGCTAGTAAAATTTTACATTATTTTACAATATGCAAGCTAGCAATTTGGCAAGTGTTACTTCTCTTTGAAGCATGAAGGCTAGCAAGTTTTTAAAAAATAATGCAAGATAGCAAGCTAGTAAGATACAATATTTTACATGAAGCAAGCTACATGAAGTACGTTTGCATCTTCTCTTTAGATGTGCTAGCTAGCAAGCAAGTTTTTCTCCTTATAATTTGTGAGTTAGCAAATTTTACACATATGAAAGTTGGCAAGATTTTTGCATCTTTTTGAGATAAGGAAGCTTTTTGCTTCTTTTTGAAGTATACAAGCTAGCTAGCAAGCTAGCAAAATTTGCTCCCCCTATGTCATTGTCAAATAGAAGAGAAGAATACTACGTTGTAATTCTTTTCCCTTTTTATCAATATTCACATCATGACAAAGGTAAAGTATCAACCTTATTTCAATATGTTTGTGCATTATTAAAGTTTCAATTTACAACATGCATAATTTTAAAACATTACATATCATCCTTATTCTATGCGAATACTAAAAATAAATCAATCATCATATCATACATGATACTCATAAGCTAGCAAATTTATATTATTTTAGAGCATCAAAACAATATCATGAGTATTTCATGCATTCATATCATCACATGATGAATATCAAGAAGAATTAGGTGATGAGATATACTTCAAGAATACAAAGAATCATACAAAGCCAAAAAATCATATTATGAAAGATAAGATCATATGAATACCAAAAGATATGATTCATTTTGACAAATCTCCTCTTAAATAATCAAAGAGAAATCTTATGAGATCAAATAATAAAAGATATTCAAATGAAATTTTAAGTCATGAATTTTGCAAAAGATATTCTCTTTAGTAAATCGCAAAAGGAAACATAGGAGAAAAAGATATCAATTTATGCATAAAAAATCTCTCAATTCATTATGAATAATAAAAATTATAACTATGATAAATCATGATTCATATCATATGCAATATATCACATACATCATCATAATAAAAAGCATAAGTATTGCATGCATCATTCCAAATCATAAATATTTCACATCGTGATGGTATCAATTTGTCAAGTTACATCCTACCATGCATGCTCATATCTTCTTCTCTTTTTTATCATTATAAACAAGAAAGAATAAGGGAAGAACATAATAGTGTAAAATATTTCAATCATTTCAAGGCATACAAGCCATAAAATACCAATACAAAGAAATCATGTCATGAAAGATAAGACCACTTGAATACCAAAAGACGTGATTCATATAGTAAATCTCTTCTTTAAATAAAATATCAAGAAAAAAAATCTTAGGAGTACAAAGAAGAGATTTTGATTCAAAAAATATCTCAAGTAATAAATTCAAGAACTCACAAGAAAAATCATGATTCATTTAGAAAATTTCCTTTTAAGAAAATACCAAGTAGAATCATAGGAGAACGATTAACGAAAAATCTTGATTCATAATAAATCTTAATTTGCAAATATCAAGGAATCAAGATCATGATTTGGAATATATATATATATATATATATTCAAATTCAAATTATCAAAATCACTTTCATAGTTCAAGAGATTCAAAATAATATAAATAGATTTATCAATCTCTTGTTTATGAAAATCAATGAAGAAGAGAAAAAGAAAATTTTCAAGGAGAAAGCTTTCTTTTTTTTGGTGTTTCAATTCATAAGATTGATTTCATAGAAGCATGCCTTTTTCATTTATACCAAATAAAAACATGCATCAACATTTAAAAAAAAGGTTCAAGATTTATCACAAAAATCATTAAGATCAAAAAGTATAACACATAATTCCAAAACATATGATTTCAAATCATTACTTCAAATCCTCATGTATAAAATAAAATCATCAAGATTTACATTATTGCTTCTTAAAACATATATAGGATTTATCTTAAGTATTAGATTTAAGTCTAACATTTTGTTCATGTATCATAAAACCTGATCATTTTCAAAATTACTAGCATGATCCCTATTTTTTAGCATTTTTATTACATCATTAAACATGCAATTAAAAAAAATAATTTTTTAAAAATTAATTTAAAAATAACTCATGAAAAGTATTATGTAATTTTGAAATAAATTAAAGGAGTTTCGTTTAAGTTGTTTACCTCATTGTCGAGAGTCACCAAAGCAAAGTTCGTTGTTTCTTCTTCATCGGTTTCCTCCTCGTCACCGGATGAGCTTAATTCATTCCAAAGTGCTTCCCTCTTCTTGTATTCATAGTAAGTAGTTGCGTTCTTTTTGTTCTTTAATTTTTATTTCATGAACTTTTTAAATTTCATAGTGAGGAGTTCAAGTTCACTATCACTTGAGCTTATGCTCGAGTGGTCTTCAATGTTTTAAGTCTGAAATCCTTCCTGTTCTTTGGAAGGTTATTCTCAAGTTCATTTTGTGCCACATTATTTATTTCGTAGGTCATTAAAGACCCAATTAGTTCTTCAAGTGAAAAATTATTAAGATCTTTTGCCTCTTGTATTACGGTTACTTTCGGATTCCAACTCTTATTAAGAGAACGTAAAATTTGGTTTACAAGTTCAAAATCTAAAAAACTTCTACCAAGTGCTTTTAAACCATTGATGATATTCATAAATCGGGTGTTCATGTCAACAACGATTTCGCTTGGTTTCATATGAAACAATTCGAAATCATGCATTAAATGATTAATCTTCAAAAATTTTAATCTACTAGTGCCTTTATGTGTGGTTTCAAGAATGTGCCAAATGTCGAAAGTCATTTCACAAGTAGAAACCTGATTAAACTTAGTTTTATCCAAAGCGCAAAATAGAGCATTCGTAGCTCTAGCATTTAAGGAAAAGTCTTCTTCTCCAAATCATTCCAATGGTTCATTGGAAAAGAAGACATTCGAAAACTACTTTCGACAATATTCCATAAGTTCAAATCCAAAGAAAGCAAGAAAACTCTCATTCGAGTTTTCCAATATGTGTAGTCCATCCCATTGAACAAGGGAGGATGAATGAGAGAGTGACCCTTTTGAAAGCTGAAAAGAGTCATTTCTCTTGGGTGTTAAACTAAATGAGAAATCACAAGACTCTGATACCAACTGTTAGGAACGAGTCGGCAATAAGAGGGGGGGGGGGGGGGGGTGAATTAGTGCAGCGGTAAAAACATTGATTTTGAAAAATTCTTCATACGTTGAAAACTGATTTTGAAAGATGTTAACTTGAAAGCATATTCGTAAATATATTGAAAGTAGTAAGCAAATAAGGAGGTTTGCAGTAAGATAAATTGCATAAAAGAAAAGGCAAACTGGATTTTTATAGTGGTTCAGTCATTGTGACCTACATCCTCTCCATCGATTCCTCTTCCGTCGAGGCCATCGGCATCCACTATCGATCTTCCTTTAATAGGTGAAGATCAACCTCCTTCTTATACCCCTCTTCTCCTTTTCATAGATTTAGGAGACAACCTTTATGAGAACACACTCTTCCCTAAACATAATTCTAAGTTTAAGCTAGAGGAGGGAATTTCTCAAGAGATTTTTACAGCGTTTTCTCACTTTTAAACTTTATGTGCTTGTGTTATTTAACCAGGGATGAGAGGGGTATTTATAGGCTTCAAGTTGATTCAAACTTGGAGCTTAAAAAGGTTTCATCCTAGGTTTCCTGGGTACTAGCGGTACCACCACCGTTATTAGGCGGTATTACCATCGCTTGATCTGCCACTAGGTGGTACCATCGTCTGACAGGGGAAGTACTACTGTTGGCAACATTCACTATCGGCAATATCACCTCCTAGAATTCTTAGGGTGCTGTTTCCCAAGCGGTGCCACTGCCAACTGGGCTTTCAGCATCCTAGTTGGGCCTTGAATCTGACCCAAACTAGCCTAACTTTAGGCCCAATTGGCTCCTAATAGAGTTGATAGGATTACCTCCCAAATCACACTCCAATTATGTGCTAACTATGATTCTTAAGACTTCTTCTAAGCAAAATAAGTCTGGTTTTTTCCTGCGAGCTTTCAATGATCTTTCGTGAACTTCAGACGATCTCTCGGCAATATTCTAGTGGATTCCCGACAAGCTCCTGGACTTGACGACGATCTTCTTGGTGAGTTCGATGAGCTTCTTTGGCAAGCTCTAGGACTTCTCAGTCAATTTCGGCAGAACTTTGGATGAATGTTTGGACTTCCGATGAACTCTCGAACTCCAACGAAATCACGTTCTTGACTTTGGGACTTTATTTTGCTTTATTCCTTGCTATCATAGTTAATCCTACACACATAAAAATACACTTTAATCTAGATAATTATTACTAAGCATGAATCATGTTGTCTGGTATGTCATTTGTCTATCGACGCTTCGTCCGATTTTTTGGCGCATCATCCTCTCTTGCGGCCTTTTGCCCAATCGGCCAATTGACCTCCATAACTCTGATATCCTTGGCACAATATCCGCTCTTCTTAGTCTAATGCCCGAATCCATGGCCCGAAGCCTTCTATCGATATGTCAACCGATCCTTCAGCACGATGTCCAATCTTCTGACATGTTTTTCTCCGGCCCAACATAATTCTTCCTTCTTTAAATGTCTCTCCCTGATCGAAGCATCCTGCGTCAATCAAAATGTAGATTAAATTATAAATACTGTCAATTGGTTTCTTCATCAAAATCTAAGATTCAATAGTCTCCACCTTTCCTTCTACTATGATCTTCTTCTTGAAGATTCATTTAAAACCAATGGGTACAATACTCTCTGGTGCATCAACTAGGTTCCAAACTATATTAGAGTACATAGAATCAATCTCAGAATTCATGACTTTTTGCCACTTCCCGGAGTCTATACTCCTAATAGCCTCCTCATAGGTCTGAAGATCAATATCCTCAATATCCCGTCCTCTAATATGTCCCACATATCTCTCAAGAGGATGGGATACTCTACCGGACCTACATAAAATCAGAACTTGTGTGCGAGGTACCTAAACAAACTCAAGTTGTGGAGCAATGTTTGAGCCAAGTTCTCAAATCTTTCTCAACTCTATCATACTCCTATTACTTCCACCAAGAATGTGTTCCTTCTCAAGGAACACTGATCTCTTAATTATAAAGCTCTTTTAGTCCTCAAAGTGATAGAAATAATACCCATAAGTTTCTTTGGGGTATCACATGAACTTGCACTACTCCATCCTAGATTCTAACTTATCAGGGTTATGTCTTTTAACGTGGGCAGGACAGTCCCAAATCTTAACAATCTTAAGATCGGGTTTCTTCCCTTTCCATATCTCATATAATTTAGACACTACCGACTTAGTTTGAATTATGTTCAAAAGGTAGGCTATAGTCTCTAGGGCATATCCCTAGAATAAGATAGGTAGGTTGGTGAAACTCAACATGGACCACACTATATTTAACAGTATGTGGTTCCTCCTTTTAGATATACGATTGAGTTGATATATATAAGAAGGTGACCATTGGGATAGAATCCCTTGGTCCTTGAAGAATTAGGTGAACTCTGTACTCAAATACTCACCTCCTTGATTTGATTGAAGAGTCTTAATACTCTTTCCAGTCTAGTTCTCTACTTCATTCTTATACTCTATGAATTTCTTGAAGGCCTCGGACTTATACTTTATTAAGTGCACATGTCCATATATTGAGAAATCATTAGTAAAAGTACTGAAGTAGGAGTAACCACCTATGACATGAGTTGATATGGGACCATATACATCACTATATATGAGTTCCAGTAACTCAATAGCTCTCTCTCTAATTTTATTAAATGGAGAGTTGCTCTATTTTCCATGAAGGCAAGACTTGCAAGTTCCATATGACTCATAGTCGAATGGATATATGTATCCATCCTTTAGCAACTTTTAAATCCTTCAATCATGGATATGATCTAGCCTACAATGTCATAGGTAAGCATTGTTCACCTCATCTCATTTCTCTTGGATACACTTACATTCATGATATGTGGAGCAGTGTCTAGCATAAACAAACCATTATGTAATGTTCCCCTCTTTATAATCTTATCATCTAATAATATTGAACAACTATTGTTCTCATAAATTAATTTATATCTATAAATTACCAATCATGAAATAAAAATAATATTTTTGATAATAGAAGGAATAAAATAGCATACATCTAATACAATAATAGCTCTACTAAGCAGATGTAGAGTGACCTCACCAATAGCCACTAGAGAAATTTTTGCTCAATTGTCCATTTTGAGCTCCATCTTATCTCTCGCCAATCTACTAGGTCTTGTTAGAACCTACAATGAATTGCATATATGATAAGCACTTTCAGTATCTAATACCTATGTGTTATAATAAGAGAGTTTGACAAATGGAGATTGATTATGAATATACTTGAAGCTTCTCTAATCATTTGTTTCGCCTTCTCTGTAAGGTACTCTTTATAGTTCCTTTTCCAATGCCCATTATTGTCATAGTGGAAGTACTGGCCTTTGTTCTTTGTTGGGTTCTTCTTGGCAACCTTTACTTTACTTGATCTACCCTTGCCCTTGCCCTTCTTAAGGGATTTTTCTACCTTTCTTTTCTTTATGGTCTTACTAGTATAGATAAATGGCTTCTCTTTCTTGATAGTGCTCTCTACATCCCTCAACATATTGAGGAGCTCAAGGAGAGTCAACTCAAGCTTGTTCATATTAAAATTTATTATAATTGAGAAAAAGAATTTGGTAGGGAATAAAACATATGATCCACATACAAATTATCCTCTTAGACCATTTCTAGACTTGTAAATTTCTCTATCCACTCAATCATTTTTAGGATATATTTCAGAACTAGTATCCCCTCAATCATCCTAGTGTGAAAGATACTGTTGGATATCTGATATTGTTGAGTACTTCCTTATTTCTTAAATAGTTTTCAAATATGTAGGAGACTGGATATGACATTCATCTTTTCATGCTGTCTCTGTAATTCAGGAGCCATGAAGTCCAACATATAAAACTAAGGGTGGAGTCATTTATGTACTTCATGTAGTGAGTGATCTCATCCTCTCTTGCCCCTTCCTCGGGTGTAGGTATTACTGTATCAAGGGCGTATGTGAATTTCTCTACCATGAGAACGATTCTTAGGTTGCAGAGCCAATCCGTGTAATTTGGATCAATGAGGTGGTTGACATTAAGTATGCCATGTAAGTGATTTGAAAGTGACATTTTTTGAAAATAAATATATAGCAAAAATAAATAACATGTAGACTTTACAAAAAGTAAACAACTAAGATATAGTCTTCTATCTTAATCTACTATGACTATTTTCTCATGAAATACATAACTCCCCCGGGTATGTGAATCAAAACTCTCTAGCAGATTTCTAGTGAGGAACGAGATTCAATTGGTGTCTCAATATAACCTCGAGAGACTCGACCAATTAGACAAAACCCAAAAGGTAGGCAACTCTTGCTGAACACAACCCGTGATTCCCATCCTATTCGGCCTCTGAACCATCATAGTCTTTATGGATTTGACTAACTATGATATCCAAGTTAAGTCATCACTATCATTACAAGATGAGTCTGATTTAATGATATACTCTCGAGGGACTTGGCAAAGTATACCATGTCTTCAAGTCACCAATGACATCTCTATGTCATAGGCAAGTCCTCGAATTGCAATATAGGAGAGCCTTTGAGGGACTCGACTAACTCTTCCTATAATGATGAAAGACCATGTGAGTCAATTTAAATGGCTTATGTCTACCGACTTAATATTATTGAGAGGGGTTTTTAATTCGGTCTCCTAATATAACACATCACACACATACATATTTAATATATATCTACATCATATGCAATATATATATATATATATATATATATATATATATATATATATATATATATATATATATATATATCTAGTAGGTATATAAGTAATGACACATCACATGAGCAATCACATCAGATGATCATGGAACATAACCTATTATGATCAACTCCGAGCCAATGGGCCCAATCACTCATATCATGATCTATGTGTGCATCGGCACATCTCTATACTATATGATTGTCCATCTCATCCTCGTTAGTTTCGTCAATATTTTGGTATATCTCTACACGTCGTGATTATCCATCTCGGCCTCATGGGTCCCACTACCACTTCGACGCTCTCGCTACGCCTCCTTATGTAATTATAACTTAATCATAGGCACACAAGCCTAATAATAAATGAGAAAAAATTGGAGGCTCGCATGCTCCAATAATAATAATAATCTCATCTCAGGTACACATACATCACATGGTCCATGATCACCCATCTATATCATACATCACATATACACATTACCATGTAGGACTACTAGATAAAAATAATAATAATTAATTAAAATAATTAATTAATTATTTTGTAGCCCTTTGGGTACCCGACCCTAGGGTACCCCTTCCGGTGAGGAAACCCTGACCGCTAGGGTTACCCCTATGACCAGGAATCCTTGGTCGTAGGACTACCTTGGGTGGCTAGGGTTCCCTGGCCCCCAAGTTTGCCTCTACAGCTAGGAAACCCTGGTTGCAAGGTGAGCATGGGCGGCTAGGAAACCCTAGCTGCCACCTTGCCCTATGCGGCCAAGAGTCCTGGCCGTTGGGGACTCTTGGGCAGTTAGGAAACCCTAGCTGCTTGTGGTGTCCCCTACAATGAGGAAACTTGGCTGTAGGGGCTGCCAACCCCTAGGCCTAGAGTCCCCTTGCTATTCTTTTCCTTGCTGCCTTTGGCCAGGCTGAGAGCAGCATGTTGTGCTCTCGACTAAGGCTACAAGTAGCCTTCAGCTAAATCGCTAGGCAGTAACAATTGTTGTCCTTTTCCCATTGTTCTGCGACAACTTATTTGACCACTAATAATTTAAAACACCTTTTAATAGTGAGAAGACATGTAATTCAGATCTCAAAAACTATGACAAAAATCACAGCAATCGTGCAAAATAATTTCTATATGTTTGATCATAATACATGTAGTTTAAAAATCAATTTTTTGCCCTAGCAATCAGGCTCTGATACAACTATTGGGAAATCAGGGATGACATCATATGTGCAGTGGAAGAACAAAAATAAAATCCTAGAATTCCTCTAGAAAAATAAGGTTTTATCATCGTGCAAGGATTGGTTCACAAAAACCCCCAAAACCAAAAACTACATATACTAGGGTGATTGTGTTACCTAGAGATATTGTATATCCCTAAAAACCTATAGATCTCTAAGAGAGGATGAAAAAGATAAACTGTCTTCTCTAGTGGTAATCCAAATGGCAAGGGCTATGAAGACGCTCCTCAAATTATTACACAATCCTCCTCGCTGCGTGCACTATGCAATCAAGAAGGGGCTGCGCCTTCTTGCTATCCACATGCCTCAAATAGAGGTTGCAAGTTGAGGAGGAGAGTGAAAGAGGAAAATAGGAGGTGGCAGTAAAAAATAACCTAGCTCATGACCCTTTAGTTTTCTCCTATTTATAGAGGTCTCTTGTCAACTTACCTTAATGAATCTTGCCATATTGGGTACTAGATCTCTATCCAACTTTCCAAACCTTTTAGATTAGTTGGTCTCTACCCAATAATCTCTTATTGGCTCTAATTGGATCTCATCCATAGGATCCAATAATTTAAGAGCTTATTAGATATCCAATAAGATAGGAGCTCCAATGGATATCTCAAATACGAATCTCTACTCGTCGTAACACTTACCATATGTATGTTACCCTCTAAGCCTAATATCGAGTTGTCCATGAGTCATACCTATCAGAATTCCTTTTAGCTTAGTAAATTATTATCTCCATAATAATTCACTCGACTCATCGACTATAGATATACTAGGCCACTATGCCTTAGTTCCCAAATAATATAGGGGAATCTAATCCATTAGACTTGTTTGTCCTCAGTTACCATATATCTATAGTCGATCATCCATCTAATATTCCAAAGACCATATATTGGGCATTGTGCTACTAGGCCCATATAATTTCTACTTGAGTCTCACTATAATTGGATTCTCCTAGGGAACTTTTTTTCTCTCAATCCGAATGACCTTGGCTAGGGATTTGTTTGAGAAAGAACATATGGGATATTTTTCTCATGACACCAAGAGCAGATTATCCTTTATCAATACTTAATTGCCCTCATGAGGTTGGCTGCCACTCCCAATGACCAACTGTGTTAAATTTAAAATTTTCACACCTATAAGTCTGGTATAAAAAAGTGGAGTACTCATATAGAACATCCTTAATGCCTTAAGTCTAAGAACTAGATACACTACTAGGATGACGAAATCACCGTTTAACAATAAGGCATCATTAACCATCCAATATTCCGTGAGTGGATCAATTAGTGAACTCATTCTCCAATGAGCACTTGCATTGTATCCCTAGTGTCCCCACATGAGCAGCTATGAGACCAACCACCTCCATCATATATATGGGTATATAGTACACAAGTTTCCCTGGTTATCTCAATTTCCCTCTCGAGTAACTAGTGACCGAGATTATTTATGATCCATGTTTATTAGTGAATCAGTCTCATTATTATGATCTCATTACGATCCGATTCTTATTGTATAAATCCATAGACATCACAATATATTCATGTAACAAGCAAAATAAAGTGATAAAATATCAAATAATATAATAAGCAAAAAAGAGTGTATGTCATGTCACACGTGCCATCACTCACGTGATTGGCTTGCAAGGCACGTGTAACTAATAATCTTCCACTTAACCTAAAGCCAATCACATATCTGTCTGATCTCTATCAGACTCTTGTGATGCTCAAAGACAATTTAAGATATTAGTTTTGATGGTGGATCTGCGATGCTATCTTCGGATGAAACATTTTATACTACTACATCTCGTCAAGTAATTGTCTCTTTCATCAGGTGGAACGAGCTCAGAATGTGCTTAGACTTCTGATGAGACCTAGGTTTCTTCACTTATGCAATCACCCATTTGTTATTGTAATATAATAGAATGGGCACCTTGCTGCCCAATACGACTCCAAGGTCTGCGATGAACTTTTTTGTCCAGATCCCCTCTTTTGCTGTCTCTACTGCAGTAATTTACTCTGCCTTTGTAGTCAAGTCATTTGTAGTATTTTGCTTGGAATTCTTTTAGCATACTATTCCTCCATTCAAGTTAAACACATACCCAGAATTATACTTTCTGTCATAGACGTCGGACTGAAAACTCGAGTCTGTATTGTCGAATCTCGGATTTTGATGATGAAATCAATTAGTAAATTATTTGACCTAATCTATGTATTGAGATAAGTGTGCTGAATTAACTACGATAAAAGCAAGGCATAAAGAAAATGATAGGCCGAAGTCGAAGATTTGGACGATGTACCGAGAGCTCGTCAAGAGTTTGTCGGAAGATTTCCGAGAGTTCATGGCCGAAAGTTAATCGAAAGATTACCGAGTATTCATTGGAAGATCGTTGAAAGTTCATCGGGAGTTCGTCGGAAGCACGCCGGAAGACTCCCTAGAAGTTCGCCGGAGGATCACCGAGAGCAAAATAGACATTCCGAACTAATTCTTGCCTTAATCGTAGTTAGAACTTTAGTTGAGTTAGGATTGAAAGATGATCCCACTAACTCAGTTAGGGGCCAACTGGGCCCTAAACAGGGCTGAATTGGGCCGGATAGAATAGCCCATTTAGCATATGAAATCACAATCGACGGTGGCACCACTTGGGACTCGGTCTCCCAAGTGTTCTGGGTGGTGGTACTACCCAGACTAGGCGGTGGTACCGTCGACAGTTAATGCTGTCAAGCGATAGTACCACCCTTGTCAAGCAGTGGTACCACCCTTGTCAAGTGGTGGTTTCACCAAAGCTCGATCTCCGAGCTCAGTCAAGCAGTCATATCGCCCAGACTGAGCGGTGGTACCGCCTAATGTCAGTCTGTAGGTGGTAGTACCATCCGATAATAGCGATGGTACCACCAGTACCTCGAAATCTAGCGAATTAACACTTTTTGGCTTCAATTCAGAAGCCATTGGGGCCTATAAATACCCCACCATTTTCCGCATGAAAGGTAATAAAGTACAATCGAAAGTATGAAAAATTCAAAGTGTTTGGGGTGTTAAAAGTGTTGTAAAAGTGAGAAGAGTCCTCCTCCTCCCTCTCTTAGCTTTGTAACCATTCAAGAAAGAGGAGTGAGGCTTGTAAGGGTTATCTCCTAAACCTGGTAAAAGGAGAAAGAACTATAAAAGGTGGTTGGTCTTCGCCTTTTGAAGGTAGGCCATTAGTGGACGCTAGTGACCTCGATGGAGTAGGAATCAGAAGTGGATGTAGGTTACAATAATCAAACCACTCTAAATTTTGGTTTGCATTCTATTTGAGCAATTTACATTACTGCAAACTTTCTTAATTTTCTCTTTACCCTCTTACGAGCTCTTTCAAGTCTAATATCTTTCCGAAATAGATTTAATCAAAATGAATATTTTTTGAAATCAATGATTTTTCTACTGTACTAATTCACCCCACTCCCCACCCCTCTTAGTGCCGCTCTTGATCCTAACAATTGGTATCAAAGCTAGGTTACTCTCATTTAGTTTGAAACCCAAGAGAGATGACATTTGCTAGCAACCAAGAGGGTTACTTAATTACATGTCCATCCATGTTCAATGGAACGAATTACACCTATTGGAAGACTAGAATGAGGATTTTTCTAATTTCTATTGATTTTGAATTATGGAACATTATAGAAAATGACTTTCAAAAGTCTTCTTTTCCAATGAATGATTGGAATGAGTTGGAGAAGAAGACTTTCGCTCTAAATGCTAAGGCTATGAATGTCTTGTTTTGTGCTTTGGATAAAAATGAGTTCAATCAAGCGTCGATTTATAAAACGACTTTTGATATTGGGTATACACTCGAAGTTACTCACGAAGGCACTAGTAGAGTAAATGAGTCAAAAATTAATCTTTTAGTCCATACTTAAGTTGTTTCAGATGAAACCGAGTGAGACCATTGGAGACATGTACACTTGATTTACAGATGTCATCAATAGTCTAAAAGGACTTGGTAAAATTTTTTGAGATTTTGAACTTGTTAATAAAATCTTAAGATCCCTTCCAAAGAGTTGGGACCCTAAAGTAACAACCATTCAAGAGACTAAGGATTTAAATAACTTTCCTCTCAAAGAACTAATCGAGTCACTATTGACCTATGAGATGACTTATAATGCTTATGAAGAGCTTAAGAACAACCTTCCAAAGAATAGGAAAGATATGTTACTAAAAACTCAAAAAAATTTAAGTGATGAGGATTATGATGTTGACTTGGCACTTTTGACAAGAAAGTTTAAAAAATTCATAAATAGAAATAGATTTAGAAATGACACTAAAAAAAAATTTGAACCTAAGAAAGAACAAGTCATATGCTACGAATGCAAGAAGCTGGGACATTTCAAAAGCGAATGTCCCAAAGCAAAGAAGAAACAACTAAAGAAGAAGAAGGCTCTTAAAGCAATATGGGATGACTCAAATGCATCCGAATAAGAGGATTAAACCAACACCGAGCAAGTTGCTCACTATGCACTAATGGCTATTGAAGATAAGTTAAACAGTTCATTAGATGCAAATTTATCTTTTGAAGAATTACTAAGTGATTTTCATGATTTATTCAATGAATGCAAATTAGTTAGTAAAAAATATAAATTATTATAAAAGGAGCATGCTTCTCTTGTTAGTGATTTTGATAGACTAAAAATTAAGCATGATGATAGTTTAGCTCCTTGCACAAAATGCGATGAATTAGAAACGCTTAGAAAGGAAAACTTGCTATTCAAAGAAGCTTTAAAAAAGTTTGAGGTTTGTAGCAAGTCCTTGAAAATGATCCTTGCAAATAAGGGTCATGTTCATAGAAAAGGTGAAATTGGATTTGTGAGTAGCTCTCACCAAAATCTAATCACCTTTGTTAAAGGTCCTACCTTACATGTTTTATCCTGAAACAAATGCAACTTCTGTTATAAATTTAGACATATTACGTACAAATGTCCATTTAATAGATGTAGTCCACATAAATTGATTTGGGTTCCTAAAGGAACCTCAAATGACCCAATGCAACATGATAAGTGTTAGGATTGGAGCAGCACTAAGAGGGGGGGGTGAATTAGTGCAGTGGTAAAGTGCGATAACTTTTCACGATTTAAACACTTTTCAGAAACTTCGTACGATAAAAGCAACGTTTTTGTTTAAAATCGTTTCGATTGCATTTTAACTTGAAGGGATAAATAAGATGGAGACAAAGCAGTATAGCATTAAAGTGCAAATGGTTTGCAGTAATGTAAGTGACAATAAGTAAATGCAAACCAGAGATCACGTCGATTTTACAGTGGTTCGGTCAAATGACCTACATCCACTTGCGAGGCCCCTCTTCGATGAGGCTCCCACCTTCCACTAGCAAATCTCTTAAAAGGGAATGGTGAATACCCCTCTTACAACTTTTTACAAGCAGTTCACTCTCTTACAGATTTTCAGCAAGAAAGAAGGAGGTGAACACTAGCAAATTGAAAACAAGGCTAGCTAAGACTTTTTTAAGGCCTTTCTCTCAAACACTTGCTGCTCAAAAAGTTGTTCTCTCAACTGAGATTTGAGGGGTATTTATAGGCCTCAAGAGGATTCAAATTTGGGCTCTAAATTTTGAATTCTCTTTGAGTTCCCGATGCTGGCGGTACCACCGCCTGTTAGTGTTAGACACTGATAGTGCTGGGCGGTGCCACCGCCCAGCTCTCGGGCATTGGGCGGTGCCACCGCCCAGCCCAGGCGGTGCTACCGCCCAGCTCTCGGGTGCTAGGTGGTGCAACCGCCTAGTTTGGCGGTGCCACCGCCAGACCCTTCGGTTCGCTTGTGGGGCTTCAAATTTAGCCCAAACCAAGTCTAATTTTGGGCCCAATTGGCCCCTAACCAGGATATAGGATTATCTCTTAATCCTAATCCTAATTACAAGTGAACTACATAACAAAACACATCCTAAGCAAGTTTTCAACCACGAACGTCGAGTATTGTTCCGGCGAGCTTTCCGACGAACTTCTTCCGACGGGCTCCCAGCAAGCTCCCAAAGTTGTGATGACTTTAATGAGTAGCCGAGCCTTCTCGGTGATCTCTGTGAACCTCAGACGATCTCTTCGGTGAACTTCCGAAAATTCCGATAGGTTCCCGATTTCTTCTCGGTTGGTTCCGGCAACATCTCCGACGATTCTTCGGACTCTTAAACGTCCATCGAACTTGACTCCGGTATTCTCACTTCGTGTTTTCTGGTTATCGTAGTTAATCTTGCATACTTAACTCAATAATATGGATTAGATCAATTAACCCACCAATTGATTATATCATCAAAATCCGAGATTCAACAATCTCCCCCTTTTTGATGATGACAATCAATTGATGACGGAGTTAAACATAACTCCCCCTATCTATATGCCATATTATGAGAAGATAAAAAAAACTCTTGAATTCCATCCCATTTGACTCAAGCATAACCCGGTAAGTTCTAACCATAGAGCTTATCATGATCGTCATTAAACAATAGTGAGTACGAAACTTTGATGAAAATCATAAGTTAAATGAAGAGGGATGAATTTTACTACGATAGAAGATAAAGATTTTCAATATAAATTTCATGATATAGATGTAAGGCATGCTTTCAATATGATCAATCAATCTTGTGATATTTTCAAAGATTTTGCAAGGCATATAAGTCATTCATATCACACAAGTTTTTGTAATCCATATAAGTCATGCTATCATTATGGTGTTAGCCATCACTTAGTCATCACTTCTCCCCCTTTGTCATCAACAAAAAGAGACAAGCCAGCTAATTGATGATCATAAAAAAATTTAGCATTTAATAGTAAACAAAGTTCATCATTCAAATTGCCAGAAATAGTTTATCCAAAAGAAATCATCATTCATGCAGATCAAAACAGTAGTTATCTAAAAGGAAGGATCAGTTATCGTTCTATCGATGACAAACTTTGAACTTGTTGTTAAAAGCAAACAGAACAGAATAAAAAGATACATCAAGTTAATCCTTAGGAGGTAATCCATAGTGCTGATACATGATATATATTTTTTCATTCATTTGTCGTAGTGTCTTCAAAATTTCAACTTGTTAATTTTGAATTTGTTCTTGCTATGATTTGATCTGAGACAGTTCCGCCATAATGCGGTCTTCAAAGGAGGAAATAGGAGCTGCAGGTGCTGCGCCAAAAGGACTAGGAGGATGAGATTCACTTCCCATAAGAATTGGTGTTTCGGGGTGTTCTATTGGTAGAGGAATTGGATCTGTCCTTCTAGGCTGCCTAATCCATATGCCATTGCTAAAAGTGCACCTAAGTCTTTTCAGTAGGTTTTTATTTATTATGTTATATCTATCATTTTGAATAGATTCTTCATCGGGTGGGATGCAAATGTCATAGGCATGAAGAAATCTAGTGATTAACCTCCCATATGGCAACATAGTATCTTTAGCCATAATATCCTGCATGTGATGCCGAATTGAGTACCCAAAACAATTATGCTGACCGGTCATGATCCAATACATGGTACTTATCTCTATTTGACTTATTTCGTCAAGATGAAATTGTTTAGGGAATATGATGCTTGTGATAATGTGATGCAGAACTTTAAAGTTGAAAGGCAATAAGTGTTCACAACTCTTGGGTAGGAAGTCAAGGTTTGGATTTGTAAAAATTGTTTCTACGACTTCGGTATAGGTTGCTCATATTGTGTTGACGTCCCATTTACCTTTAAAATAGCATCCCCTATCTTTTTCAGTTATGCCAATCAGTTCACAGATAGTGCTGTCAAGTATTCTAATGGGTGTTCCTAGAAGGTAAGTGCTTAGGCTATCATTGTCCTCATATAGGTTGGCATAGAACAATCTAACTAATCGTGGATAGATTGGTTCATCTATTTGTAGTAGAGGTAGAGCTTCTAGGTGTGCAAACCACCTAATGGGATCTAAGTCCTCTAGTTCATCCAGATCAACGTATTTTCCTTTATGGACACATCGTCTTTCAAATTTTGGAAAACTAAGGGCTACCTCTTTTGATCTAAAAAGATCATGGTCAAATGAATCTCCTTCAATCCTTTTTCCTTTTAATCTCTTGGGAGCCATTGTCTAGACAAGATGATGATGAGATTGTGAAAAATAAGCAAGGGAAAGAGAAAAGTAAAGAGGGAATGGGATACCAAAAAGAGGGATTTCAAGTGTTACCTTATGGAGATTATGTTGAGAGATGGAAAGCTTGGACCACCAAGAATCCTTCTCCAATGCGTCTAAGAGGCTGAATGAGGGTTAGAGGAAATAGAAGAGGGTTTTGAGAGCCTTTTCTTTGGGTTGGGGGCGGTGTCACCGCCGGCCCTAACCCCTCGGGTTAATAAGGGTCGCTCGGTCGGTGCCATCGCCAAACCGAGCAGTGTCACCGCCTAGCGCCCGAGCGCTCAGGAGGTGCAATCGCCGAATCTGGCGGTGCCACCGCTGGCATCCTGTGGAGGAAAGAAAAAAAAAATTTCTTCCTCCCTTTTGTTTAGCTTCTTCCCTCAAGTTAATAAGTTATACTTTAATGGATCATTTTGAATTGAAGAAGAAGGAAGAAATCAAATCCACAAAAGAAAGGAAAAGGACGAGTCATTTTTCGTGAAGCTCATTTTAGGGACAATTTAACATGCCTAATTCCCTTCTAATGGATTCAAATTGGTCTTCATTCAAGGCTTTTGTGAATATATCTGCTAATTGATGCTTTGTGTCAATGAATTCTAGAACAACATCATTGTTAAGGACATGATCGCGTATGAAATGATGCCTAACGTCGATGTGCTTAGTTCTAGAATGCTGAATTGGATTTTTAGTAAGACATATAGCACTAGTATTATCACATTTTATGAGAATATTTTTAAAGTGAATTCTATAGTCTTCCAATGTATTTTTCATCCAAACAACTTGTGCATAGCATACACTTTCAGCAATGTACTCGGCTTCCGCCGTAGATAGTACAACTGAATTTTGTTTCTTGGAAGTCCAAGAAACAAGTGCATGTCCTAAAAATTGGCATGTTCCGGATGTACTTTTTCTATCTATCCTACATCCGCCAAAATCGGCATCCGCATAAGCCATTAAATCAAAATTTTCAGATTTTGGATACCATAAACCTAAATTTGGAGTTCCTTTAAGATACCTAAATATCCTTTTAACACTTTTAAGATGAGATAATTTAGGATTTGATTGAAACATAGCACAAAGTCCTACACTAAACATGATATCTGGTCTAGTTGCGGTAAGGTAGAGTAGACTACCTATCATACCCCTATATGTTTTTTGATCGAAATTTTCACTATTTTCATCCATATCTAACTTAGTCGCAGTACTCATAGGGGTGTTTTATTGCTTTTGAATTATCCATGTTAAATCATTTTAACAATTCTAACATATATTTAGATTGGTTAAGAAATATACCATCCTTAAGTTTTTTGATTTGTAATCCTAAAAAGAAAGTTAATTCCCCCATTAAACTCATTTTGAATTCATGACTCATAGATTTGGAAAATGATTCACATAGTGATTCATCCGAAGAGCCAAAAATAATATCATCAACATAAATTTGCACAATAAGAAAATTATTTTCAAAATGTTTAATAAACAATGTAGTATCAACCTTGCCTTTGGTAAAATTATTTAAAATAAGAAAGGAACTAAGCCTTTCATACCAGGCTCTAGGAGTTGTTTCAAGCCATAGAGAGCCTTAGTCAATTTGAATACATGATTAGGAAGAAGAGAATTTTCAAATCCGGGAGGTTGTTCGACATATACTTCTTCGGAAATAAAACCATTCAAGAAGGCACTTTTGACATCCATTTGAAATAGTTTAAAATTATAACTACTAGCATAGGCAAGGAGCATCCTTATGGCTTCTAATCGAGCCACGGGAGCGAAGGTCTCTTTGTAATCGATACCTTCTTCTTGGTTGAAACCTTTGGCCACTAATCTAGCCTTGTTTCTAACCACGATACCATTTTCATCTTGCTTGTTTCTAAAGACCCATTTAGTACCAATGACTAAATGGTCACTAGGTCTAGGAACAAGCTTCTATACCTTATTCCTCTCAAATTGATTCAATTCCTCTTGCATTGCAATAACCCAAAAATCATCTTTTATGGCCTCGTCAATGCATTTATGTTCGATTTGAGAAAGGAAGGCGGCGTTAGCACAAAAATTCTTGAAAGAGGAACAAGTTTGAACCCCTTTTGATGTACTCCTATAATTAGCTCCTTTGGATGAGCATCTATATACTTCCATTCCTTGGGTAAGGAAATTTCGGAAGAAGGTGCATCCAAGTTGCTATTTTGAGGAGGGGGTTCATTTAAATTCAAATTATCAAAACCAAGATCATCATCAAAATTATTTTTCTTTAAATTAGAAATTTCATTAAAAACTACATGAATAGACTCTTCTATTACTAAGGTTCTTTTGTTAAAAACCCGAAAAGCCTTAGAAACGGAAGAGTAACCAAGAAAGATCTGCCTTCATCGGATTTAGCATCAAATTTTCCTAAGGCATCCTTTTCATTCAAAATAAAGCATTTACAACCGAAAACTTTAAAATATAAAATATTTGGTTTTTTGTTATTCCATAATTCATAGGGAGTTTTTGATAGGAATGGTCTTATTAGGACCCTATTCATGATGTAGCAAGCCGTATTTACGGCTTCGGCCCAAAAATACTTAGGTAAACTATGTTCATTTAACATAGTTCTTGTCATTTCTTGTAGGTTTCTATTTTTTCTTTCAACTACTCCATTTTGTTGGGGATTTCTCAAAGTGGAGAAGTTGTGATTGTATCTGTTAACTTCACAAAAATTTTAAAAGTCACGGTTTTGAAATTCGCCACCGTGTTCACTCCGAATTGATGAAATCATGAAACCTTTTTCGTTTTGAGTGAGTTTACAAAATTTAGAGAAACACTTGAAACAATCACTTTTGTGAGCTAAGAAATAGGTCCAAGTGTATCTAGTATAGTCATCCACAATTACAAATGCATATTTGCTTCCTCCTAGACTTGTCGTATCAATTGGTCCAAATAAGTCCAAATGAATCAATTGTAATGGTCTAGTGGTGCTAATTTGAGTTTTTGATTTGAAACTAGTTTGTATTTGTTTACCTAGTTGACATGCATCCCATACTTTGTCCTTAATAAACTTTATATTTGGAATTCCTCGCACTAATTCTCTAGATGAGATCTTAGATATTAGTTTCATGCTTGCATGGCCTAGTCTCCTATGCCAAAGCCAAGCATCATCATTTAAAGCAGAGAAGCACATTTCATTACTTAGTTCATCAAGGTTGATGGTGTAGACATTATTTTGTTTTAATGCACTCATAGTCATGTTATGGTTTGGTTTTTCAATAATACATACATTTGATTCAAATCTAACGATATAACCTTTATCGCATAATTGACTAACACTCAAGAGATTATGTTTCAATCCATCAACTAATAAGACATCATCAATAGAAAATTTTAATTTGTTACCTATGGTTCCCTTGCCAATGATTTTCCCTTGGTTGTTGTCTCCGAATGTGATGTACCCTTCTTCTTTGCTAGTGAGCATAGAGAAATGAGATGGATCTCCAGTCATATGTCTTGAGCATCCACTATCTAGATACCATCTCTTGCTCCTAGCTTGTGATGGTGTATGTTTCTACAAGAAGGGATTATTTTTAGTTACCCATTTTCTTTTGGGTGCCTTAAAAACTGATTTAACTTGTTCATCATATTGCATAGAGTTGATCATGGTTCCTTTAGGAACCCAAATTAGTTTATTCGGACTAATTTTCTTGAATGGACATTTATAAGTTTTATGTCCATATTTGTAACAAAAGTTGCAATTGCTTTGGTGCCGAACATGTAAGACGGGGCCTTTAATGAAGGTGGTTGGATTTTGGTGAGGACTTCTCACAAATATGATTTCACTTCTTTTAGGAACGTGACCCTTATTTGTAAGGATCATATTCAAAGATTTGCTACCAACCTCGAATTTCTTCAAGGTGTCCTTAAGTAGCAAGTTCTCCTTTTGGAAGATTCTAGATCATGACATTTTATACATGGAGCTAAACTATCATGATATTCAATTTTTAATTTATCGATATCACAAGTGAGACTATCATGTTCCTTTTTTAGCAATTTGTATTTTCTACTAATTGTCTTACATTCATCAAATAACTCATGGAAAGCATTTAATAATTCATGATAAGGTAAATCTACATCAATTAAATCTATTACCTCTTCTCCGATGGCCATTAGGGCGTAATGAGCAACTTACTCGGTGTTGGACTCCTCTTCTTCGGATGTGATTGAATCATCCCACGTTGCCTTGAGCGCCTTCTTCTTTGATGTTCTCTTTTTGGCTTGAGGGCAATCGTTCTTATAGTGTCCTGGTTTTTTGCATTCATAGCAAATCACTTGGTCATTCTTGTGTTCGAACTTATTTTTTGTATTATTTTTAAATTTGTTCTTTCTTAAATATTTTTTAAATTTTTGAGTCAAAAGTGTAATGTCATTGTCACTGTCCTCATCACTTGATGTTCCTTTCGAGTGGTCTTCTTGTGATGTGAGTGTCATATCCTTCCTGTTCTTTGGAAGGGGGTTCCCGAGCTCATCATGAGCTTGACATGTCATTTCATAGGTCATTAGAGACCCAATAAGTTCTTCAAGAGGGAATGTTTTAAGGTCTTTGGCCTCTTGAATTGCCGTAACTTTTGGATCCCAACTTTTAGGGAGGGATCTTAAGATTTTAGTTACTAGTTCAAAGTTAGTAAAATCTTTACCAAGAGCTTTGAGTCCATTGATGACATCCGTGAAACGGGTGTACATGTCTTCGATGGACTCACTTGGTTTCATTCGGAAAAGTTCATAAGAGTGCACAAGGATGTTGATTTTGGACTCTTTCACTCAGCTAGTGCCTTCATGAGTGACCTCAAGATTTCTCCAAATATCAAAAGCCGAATCACAAATTGAAACATGATTAAATTCATTTTTATCTAGTGCATAAAACAAGGCATTAATAGCCTTTGCGTTTAAAGCAAAAACCTTCTTCTCCGATTCATTCCATTCGCTCATCGGAAGAGAAGATTTTTGAAATATGTTTTCGACAATAGTCCAAAGTTTGAAATCCATGGAAATGAGGAAGATCCTCATACGGGTCTTCCAATATGTGTAATCCGACCCATTAAACATAGGTTGACGTGTGATAGAGTGTCCCTCATGCATGCCGGAGTAAGCCATCTCTCTTGGGTATTAAACCAAATATGAGAGTGAGCTTGGCTGTGATACCAATTGTTAGGATTGGAGTGGCACTAAGAGGGGGGGTGAATTAGTGCAGCGGTAAAGTGCGATAACTTTTCATGATTTAAACACTTTTCGAAAACTTCGTACGATAAAAGCAATATTTTTATTTAAAATTGTTTCAATTGCCTTTTAACTTTAAGGGATAAGTAAGACGGAGACAAAGCAGTATAGCATTAAAGTGCAAATGGTTTGCAGTAATATAAATGACAATAAGTAAATGCAAACCAGAGATCACACCAATTTTACAGTGGTTCGGTCAAATGACCTACATCCACTTGCGAGGCCCCTCTTCGATGAGGCTCCCACCTTCCACTAACAAATCTCTTGAAAGGCAAGGGTGAATACCCCTCTTGCAACTTTTTACAAGCAGTTCACTCTCTTACAGATTTTCAGCAAGAAAGGAGGTGAACACTAGCAAATTGAAAACAAGGCTAGCTAAGACTTTTCTAAGGCCTTTCTCTCAAACACTTGTTGCTCAAAAAGTTGTTCTCTCAATTGAGATTTGGGGGTATTTATAGGCCTCAAGAGGATTCAAATTTGGGCTCCAAAATTTGAATTCTCTTTGAGTTCCCGATGCTGGCGGTGCCACCGCCTGTCTCGGGCACTGGGCGGTGCTACCGCCCAGCTCTCAGGTGCTGGGTGGTGCAACCGCCCAGTCTGGCGGTGCCACCGTCAGACCCTTCGATTCGCTTGTTGGGCTTCAAATTTAGCCCAAACCAAGTCTAATTTTGGGCTCAATTGGCCCATAACCAGGATATAGGATTATCTCTTAATCCTAATCCTAATTACAAGTGAACTACATAACAAAACACATCCTAAGCAAGTTTTCAACCGCGAACGTCGAGTATTATTCCGGCGAGCTTTCCGACGAACTTCTTCCGACGGGCTCCTAGCAAGCTCCCGAAGTTGTGATGACTTTAATGAGTAGCCGAACCTTCTCGGTGATCTCTGTGAACCTCCGACGATCTCTTCGGCGAACTTCCGAAAATTCCGACAGGTTCCCGATTTCTTCTCGGTTGGTTTCGGCAACATCTCCGACGATTCTTCGGACTCTTAAATGTCCATCGAACTTGACTCTGGTATCCTTGCTTTGTGTTTTCTGGTTATCGTAGTTAATCCTGCACACTTAACTCAATAATATGGATTAGATCATTTTACCCATCAATTGATTTTATCATCAAAATCTGAGATTCAACAATAAGTTGTGTAGATCAATTTTTGAGGCATCTAAGGTCAAATTGGTACCTAAAACTCATCCTTTTTTATAAATGTTTATCATCACAAGCTAAGAGTAAGAGATTGTACCTTGATAGTGGATGCTCAAGGTATATGACCGGATATCCATATCAAATCTCTAAGCTCACTAGCCTAGACAAAGGATATGTCAGCTTCGAAGACAACAATATGGGTAAAATCATTAGCAAAAGAACCATAGGTTACTAATCCAACTTCTTTATTGGAGATGAGTTATTAGTTAATAGCTTAAAGCATAACCTTTTGAACATTAGTCAATTATGTGATAAAAGATACATTATTGAAAAACCATATAAAAATATATTTATGATTACCCTAAAATAAAATAATGTATACACTATCGACATTGATGATCTTTGTAATGAAATATGTTTTTCGATTTTGAATAACGATGCTTGGCTTTGGCATAGGAGATTAGGTCATGCTAGCATGAAACTAATCTATCAAATCTTATCTAAAGAACTTGTAAGAGGAATTCATCACATTAAGTTCATTAAAGACAATGTGTATGATGCATGTCAACTAGGAAAACAAATAAAATGTAGTTTCAAACCAAAGAACCAAATAAGCACCTCTAGACCATTGTAATTAATTCATATGGATCTGTTCAGACCAATTGCTACATCGAGCCTAGGAGGTAGCAAATATGCCTTTATTATCGTGGATGATTATAGTAGATACACTTAGACTTACTTCTTGGCACACAAAAGTGATTGCTTTAGGTATTTTTTTAAGTTTTAAAAACTTATTCAAAATAAAAAGGGTTTTATGATTTCATCAATTCGAAATTATCACAGTGGTAAATTTTAAAACTGAGTTCTAAGATTTTTGTGAATCTAATGGATACAACTACAATTTCTCTACTCTAAGAAATCCTCAACAAAATGGAGTAGTAAAAAGAAAGAATATAAACTTACAAGCAATGGCAAGAACTATGTTAAACGAACATAGCCTACCCAAATATTTTTGGGCCGAAGTCATAAATACGGCATGCTATGTAATGAATAGGGTTCTAGTAAAACCATTACTTTTCAAAACTCCTTATGAGTTGTGAAACAATAAAAAACCCAACGTTTCATATTTTAAAGTTTTAGGGCGTAAATTTTTTATCTTGAATTGAAAAAATACCTTAGGAAAATTTAATGCAAAATCCGATAAAGGGCTTTTTCTTGGCTATTCTTCTATTTCTAAGGCCTTTTGTATTTTTAACAAAAGAACTTTGGTTATAGAAGAGTCTATTTATGTTATTTTTAATAAAATTTTTAAAGTTAAGAAAAATAATGATATTAATTTTGATGCTTTGAATTTAAATGAAACCCTTTCTCCATCTATCAACTTGGATGTATCTTCTTCCGGAATATCCTTACCCAAGGAATGGAAGTATGTAGATACTCATCCTAAGGAGCTAATCATAGGAGGCACATCAAACGAAGTTCAAACTCATTCTTCACTTAAGAATTTTTATGCCAATGCCACTTATCGCTCCCAAATTGAACCTAAATATATTAACGGGCCTTGAAAGATGATTAATGTGTTATCGCAATACAGAAAGAGTTGAACCAATTTGAGAGAAATGAGGTGTGGAATCTTATTCCGAGGCCAAATGATCATTTAGTTATTGGTACTAAATGGATCCTTAGAAATAAGCAAGATAAATTTGGTATCATGGTTAGAAACAAGGCTAGATTAATGGCCAAGGGTTTCAACCAAGAAGAAGACATCAATTATGAAGAAACCTTTGCTCTTATAGCCCGATTAGAAACCATAAGGATGCTCCTTGCCTATGGTAGTAGTAATAATTTAATATGGATAGTTCAAAGGCTACCAATACTCCTATGAATACCTCTACTAAGTTAGACATTGACGAATGTGGAGAAAGCTTTGATAAAAAAGCTTATAGGGGTATGATAGGTAGTTTACTATACCTCACTGTAACTAGACTAGACATAATGTTTAGTAAAGGACTTTATACTAGGTTTTAATCTAACCTCAAGAATCTCATTTAAAAGCTATTAAAAGGATTTTTAGATACCTAAAAGGAACTCTTAAAATAGGATTATGGTATCCAAAATCTAAAAATTTTGAATTGCATGGTTATACCGATGCTAATTTTGCTGGTTGCCAAATAGATAAAAAAAGCACATCCGAAACATGTCAATTTTTAGGACACGCACTTGTCTCTTGATCTTCTAAGAAACAAAACTCGGTTGTATTATCCACAACTGAAGTTGAGTATATTACAGCAGGTGCATGCTGTGCACAAGTTATATGGATGAAAAACACTTTAGAGGATTATTGAATTCACCTGTAGAATATACTTATAAAGTGTGATAACACAAGTACAATATGTTAAACAAAAAATCCTATTCAGCACTCTAGAACTAAACATATTGACATTAGGCATCACTTTATACGAGATCATGTTAATAATCACGATGTAATCTTAGAATTTATTGACATGAAACATCAATTGACTGATATTTTTATAAAACCTTTGATTGAGGAATAATTTGATTTTATAAGAAGAGAATTAGGTATGCTAAATTTCTCGAATACATTAGTTCCTCTTTAAATTTTTCTTTGGATTTTCTTATTGAATTTTATACGATGTTTGCGTACAAATTTTGTATGATGCATAAACTTATGGTATAAATTTTATATGAATCATGAACTTATGATACAAATTTTCTTCTTTTATAAGAATAGAATTTATGATATTTATGTAAATAAGTGTGTGCACCTTATAATCTTGCAAGAAGAAACCACACAATGTTAGCACCACACCTCAATGCAAGCAATGCTCACTGCTTGTAGGTGGTGGCTCCGCCCAGATGGTCACGGGGTGTAGGCGGTAGCACCGCCTAGATGGTCACGAGGTGTAGGCGGTAGCATCACCCAAATGGTCACGGGGTGTAGGCGGTAGCACCGCCCAACTGGTGGTGCCACCATCTGCAACCTACCCTATATAAAGAACAAGCTAGGGCTTATGGTAGAACCGACCCCAACCCATTCTATGTTAGGAATAGAGTCGGCACTAAGAGGTGAGGTGAATTAGTACAACGGCAAAAATTACATCGGTTACAAAAATTTCTTTGTATGTTGAAAACCAATTTCAGAAACTTAACTTGAAACACATTCGTAAATGTATTGAAAGTAGTAAGCTATTAAAGAGGTTTGCAGTAAAGATAAATTGCTCAAAGTAAAATGCAAACCAGATTTTAGAGTGGTTCGGTCGTTGTGACCTACATCCACTTCGTCGATTCCTCTTCCGTCGAGGCCACCGGTATCCACTATCAATCTTCCTTTAATAGGCAAAGATCAACCTCCTTCTTACACCCCTCTTCTCCTTTTCATAGGTTTATGAGTCAATCATTACAAGCACACACTCCTCCTAAATAGAATTCTAAACTTAGATTATAGGAGGGGATTTCTCTAGTGATTACAACAGTATTTTCTCACTTTTAAATACTCTGTGCTTGTGTATCTTAACCAGGGATGAGAGGGGTATTTATAGGCCTCAAGTTGATTCAAACTTGGAGCATAAAAACATCTCATCCTGGGTTTCCTAGGTTCGGGAGATACCACCGCTTGTGTTGGGCAATACCACCACTAGTGTCAATCTGACACTAACACTGCATTGGGTGGTACCACCACCTGGCAACCTACCACTGGGTGGTACCACCACTTGGCACCCTGCCAGGGGCGGTTCCACAACCCAAACTGGTAGTACCACTACCTGACATAGTCTTGGAGATTGTGTCACGATGGTGTCACCTCTTGGGGCACTGTTTGGGCCTTTTATTGGGCTTAACACAGTCTTTACATGGGCCCAATTAGCTCCTAATTGGGTTGGTCTAAATCTAAACCCAATTATGTGCTAACTATGAAATCTAAGACATTTCCTAAGCTAAACAAGTTCGTAAGTCTAGTTTCTTCCGGCGAACTTCCGACGATTTCTCGGCAATATTCCAGGAGACTCCTGGCAAGTTCCTGGACTTCATGATGATCTTCTTGGTGAGTTCCAATGAGCTACTCTAGCAAGCTCTAAGACTTCTTGGCTGGTTCCTGCAGAACTTCCGACGAACTCTCGAACTCCCAAAGAAATCGCGTCCTTGACTTCGGGACTTCATTTTGCTTCATGCCTTTCTATCGTAGTTAATCTTGCACATATAAAATAGACTTTGATCTAGACAATTATTACTAAGCTTGAATCATGTTGTCCAGCATGTTATTGGTCCATCGATGCTTCGTTCGATTCTTCGGCGTATCGTCCTCTCTTGCGGCCTATTGCCTAATCGGCCAGTTGACTCCGTAACTCTAATATCCTTGGCATAATATCCACTCTTCTTGACCCAATGCCCGAATCCATGGCCCAAAGCCTTCTGTCGATACGTCAACTGATCCTCCGGCTCAATGTCCAATCTTTTGACATGTTTTCCTCCAGCCCAACATGATTCTTCCTGCTTTAATTATCTCATCCTGATTGAAGCATCCTACATCACTAAAAATGCTGATCAAATCATAAACACTTATCAATTGGTTTTATCATCAAAATATAAGATTCAACAATCTCTCTCTTTTTAATGATGACAACCAATTGATGACGGAGGTAACCTTAACTCCCCCTATTAATATGCCATATTGATAGAATCTTAAATTCAAACTGAATTCAAGTCATTGCAAATTTCATCATGAATATTTGCAACACGTCATCATGCATAACATGATCATACTTCTCCCCCTTTGTCATCAATTAAAAGGAGAAGTTCAACTTTCAAGTGTTTAGACATTAAAGTTCAAATCATTGCATAACAAAATTTCCAGTTTTATCATCATGTAATTTGTAAGCTAGAAAATTTAGTAAGTGTTACATCATGTAAGCTATCAAGTTTTAGATATGCAAGGTAGTAAGATAGCAAGTTTACAACATATAAGCTAGCAAAAATTTCGAAAGCAAATGCAAGATAGATTTCTTGTGTAAGCTAATGATTCTTGCTTCCTATTGCAATGTGCAAGTTGCAAGTTTTGCTTCATGAGATAGGCAAGATAGCACTTTTGTAATTTTTGTTTCTTAAGATAGTAAGCTCTTTCTTCTATTTTGATAAGTGCCATTTTTGCTTCTTTTGAAAAGTGCAAGTTAGCAAAATTTTGCTTCATTCTTGAATTGTGCAAGCTAGCATCTTTCTCTTTGAGATATGTACATTAGCAACTCTTTCTCCCCCTTTGTCATTGGCAAAAAGAGGGGAAGAATATAATTTTGTAGTTCTTTTCCCTTTACATCAATTTTCACATCATGAGAATAATAAATTTGCATTATAAACATAATCTCATGTTTATCATTCAAGCTAGAATATATTTTTTGTTCTCTTTTGCAATATACAAGCTAACAATCTCCTTTTTCTTTTACAATAATGATTCAATCATTATTTCAATATGTTTGTGCATCATTATAGTTTCAATTTACAACATGCATAATTTTAAAACCTTACATTTATATCCTTACTTCATGTATGACACAAATAAATCAATCACTATGGGCATATCATACATGATATTCAAGCATTCATGATACATCATTTTGGCAATAAATCATAGCATTTCAAATCATGATTGTATGTAAATATCAAATTATATTACATCCTATCATGCATGATCATGACTTATCATTTGTTTCTATCAACATAAATTCATGAGTATTTCATGCATAATTTCATATCATTATAAAAAAAAATATCAAGAGATATACAAATCATGAAGACAAATTGTGAATATCAAGCGACATATTATGATTTTTTTTTTATAACTCAAATGGCGAAAAGAAGGAATCATAGTAGACAATCTTGATTTATAAAAAGAATTTTCAACTTATAAATCATGAGAAATCAAGATCATGATTTCGATAAAATCCATTAAATTTAAATCATTATTATAATCCATGAGATTCACAAAAGCATAATATATATGGATTCATTAAAGAAAAGTCAAAATCAATTTCATGGTTCAAATATTCATAACATAGGAATTGAGAAATTTTCAAGAAATGTATTCCCCTTTTATTTCATATAAGCATGCCTTTGCTAAATAAAAACATTCATCATCATTTCAAAACCAAAAATTAAATTTCATCATGACAAGGATCAACAAGCCATAAATCATAAAAATCATCATGCATAATTTCAAAATATAAACTCATTAAGCATGATATCAAATCTTTTAACATTTTCATTAAGATATTAAGTATGGCTTCAATGAACATAATGTTGAATGATTCTTAAAGATATCTAATCTTCTTTAGTTTTAATTTGTATGATTGACTTTATATTAGCATGGCCAAATATTTGTTCTTATATCAAAACCATGCATCATGTTTAAAATCAAAAACCAAGGACAAGATTCATCACAAAAATCATCAAGCCTTCCATACAAAAGCTATCATATATAACTTCAAAATCTCATGCATAGAATAAAGTCATCGAGCATTGTACCAAAACATTAATTAAAAACAACAAGCATGATTTCATTGATCGTTTTCAATCAAAGTCGGAAATCAATATGATACACATTATTATTTCTTTAGACAAAAGATTTGATTTATCTTTTTATGTGATGGATTTTATATAAGTATGCTCAAATTTTTCATATGAAATCCATCCAACAAAACTCCAAAAAGAAATACAAAATCATCACAATACACATACTTGTTTATACCATACAAGAAATTAATCACTAGATTTAATTTTAACATTTTATTCATTTATCATAAAACATGTAATTTTCATGATCATTTTTAAAATTACTAGAATGAGATAAGCATGATCCTAATTTTTTTTGCATTTTCATTATTAAACATGTAATTTTTAAGAAAATTAATTCTAAACTAAATTAAAAATAATTGATGAAAAGCATTATGTAATTTCGAAATAAATTAAGGCCATTTTGATTACCTCATTATCAAAAGCTATTAAGGCATAGTTTGCCACGTTGCCTTTGTTAATTTTATCCTCGTCTTCGGATGAGTTTGATTCATCCAAGATTGCTTTCTTCTTCTTGCATTCATAGCAAGTAGTTGCATTCTTTTTATTCTTTAAATTTTATTACATTAACTTTTTAAATTTCATGAGTAGTTCAAATTCACCATCACTTGAGCTTATGCTCGAGTGGTCTTCATGTGTTCTAATTACCAAATCTTTCCTGTTCTTTGGAAGGTTATTCTTGAGTTCTTCACGTGTATTGCACGTCATTTCATAGGTCATCAAAGACCCTATAAGTTCTTGGAGAGAGAAATAGTTCAAGTTTTTTTATTCCTGAATAGCCATTACTTTTAAATCTTAAGTTTTAGAGAGTGAGTGTAAAACTTTATTCAAAAGTTCAAGATTCAAAAAACTTTTACCAAGAGCTTTTAAACCATTGACGACATCCGTAAAACGGGAGTACATGTCGACAATGTTTTCGCTCGGCTTCATTCGAAAAAGTTCAAAATCATGCATTAATAAGTTGATTTTTGAATCTTTAACTTTGCTAGTGCATTCATGTGTGATTTCGAGAGTGCACTATATGTTAAAAGCTATTTCGCACATAGAAACCTGATTAAACTTAGTTTTATCTAAGGCGCAAAATAAGACATTCATAGCCTTTGCATTTAGAGAAAAAAATCTTTTTCTCCAAATCATTCCAATGGTTCATTGGAAGAGAAGACTTTTGAAAACCAAATTCGACTATGTGCTATAAATCGAGATTCAATGAAAGCAAGAAAACTCTTATTTGAGTTTTCCAATAAGTGTAGTACATCCCATTAAAAAAGGGAGGACGAATGAGATAGTAACCCTGTTGAAAGCTGAAAAGAGCTATTTCTCTTGGGTGTTAAACCAAATGAGAAAGACGAGGCTCTGATACCAATTGTTAGGAAATGAGTCGGCACTAAGAGACGGGGTGAATTAGTACAGTAGTAAAAATTACGTCAGTTATGAAAATTTTTTCGTACGTTGAAAACCGATTTCGGAAACTTAACTTGAAACACATTTGTAAATGTATTGAAAACAGTAAGCTATTAAAGAGGTTTCCAGTAAAGATAAATTGCTCAAAGTAAAATGCAAACTACATTTTAGAGTTTTAGAGTGGTTCGGTCATCGTGACCTATATCCACTTCGTCGATTCCTCTTCCATCGAGGCCACCGGCATCCACTATCGATCTTCCTTTAATAGGTGAAGATCAACCTCCTTCTTACACCCCTCTTCTCCTTTTCATAGGTTTAGAAGTCAACCTTTACAAGTACACACTCCTCCTAAATAGAATTCTAAACTTAGACTATAGGAGAGGATTTCTCTAGTGATTGCAATAGTGTTTTGTCACTTTTAAATACTCAATGCTTATGAATCTTAAAAAGGGATGAGAGGGGTATTTATAGGCCTTAAGTTAATTCAAAATTGGAGCCTAAAAACATCTCATCTCTGGTTTCCTGGGTTCAGGCAGTACCACCACCTGTGCTAAGCGGTACCACCGCTAGTGTCAGTCTGACACTGATACTGCACTGGGCGGTACCACCGCCTGGCAACCTGCCACTGGGCGATACCACCGCTTGGCACCCTGCAAGGGGTGGTTCCACTACTGAGACTAGCGGTACCACCGCCTGACACAGTCTCGGAGACTATGCCACGAAAGTGTCATATCTTGAGGCACTCTTTGGGCCTTTCATTAGGCCCAACATAGTCCTTACATGGGCCCAACTGGCCCCTAATTGGGTTGGCCCAAATCCAAACCCAATTATGTGCTAACTACGAAATTTAAGACATTTCCTAAGCTAAACAAGTTCTTAAGTCTAGTTTCTTCCAGCGAACTTCTGGTGAACTTCCGATGATCTCTCGGCAATGTTCCAGCGGACTCTCGACAAGCTCTTGGACTTCACAATGATCTTCTTGGTGAGTTCTGACAAGCTTCACTAGCAATCTCTAAGACTTCTTGGCTGGTTCCTATAGAACTTCCGACGATTGTCCGGACTTCCGATGAACTCTAAAATTCCCAACGAAATCGTGTCCTTGACTCCGGGACTTAATTTTGCTTCATGCCTTGCTATCATATTTAATCCTGCACTTGTAAAACACACTTTGATCTAGAAAATTATTACTAAGCTTGAATCATGTTGTCCGGCATGTCACTGGTCCATCGACGCTTCATCCGATTCTTCGGCGCATCGTCCTCTCTTGCTGCCTATTACCTAATCGGCCATTTGACTCCGCAACTCCGATATCCTTGGCGCAATATCTGCTCTTCTTAGCCCGATGCCCGAATCCATAGCCCGAAGTCTTTTATCGATACATCGACCGATCCTTTGGCCCGACGTCCAATCTTCTCACATGTTTTCCTCCGGCCCAACATGATTCTTCCTGCCTTAATTGTCTCATCCTAATCGAAGCATCCTACATCACTAAAAATGTAGATCAAATCATACACACTTATAAATTAGTTTCATCATCATAATATGAGATTCAACATTCTACACTTTTCCAAAGAGCCCCAAACCTCTTGAACCTCTTGCTCTCCCTCTAGTAACTCAAAAGAATCCCCATTTTCTACTAAATCAAGGATCAATCTCAAACACCATTTTGGTGATCACAAGAAGGAAAAACTACTAAGTTAATCCCTAAACCAAATTGATTCACCCTTTGCATTACTTATTTTTGCCTCTTATTTGTCTTCATAATTGTAGTCTCCATGACTTTTAGAAGATCTTCAAGGGACAAAGGGAAGAGGAGATTAGATGAAAACTATGACTCCTTGCTTTTCGATTCCTATCACCATGCCCTTAAATTTTCATCCATAGAATCTAAGAATGTTCATAAGGGTAAATATATTGATTTAGAGGAATTAAGTGATTTGGAACATATTCAATGGTTTGCTAACCTAGATATCCTACCAATCCTTTAAATATATGAATCTATCTATCCTAGACTTGTTAGATTATTCTATAATAATTTGCATATGGATAAAAATGATAGGGTCTCCATGTATCTCTCAAGATATCATATGCCTATTACAGATAGTGTAATTTGTAGTCTCATAGGAATTGCAGAGAAAGAAATATGTTGTTATTTTAGAGGCCAATGGGATGAAGCATCAGTTAGGACTACTTATTTTGAAGCCTTAGGAACCATACTCGGTAATCCTAGTTTGTCTATTCTTCCAAAGTGCTGTGAACATTTATTATCATTCAACACCAAAGTACTTCATCATATCTTGATAAGCATTATAATTCCAAAATAATATCATCATGATGAAGTTAACCAAATGGAAATAAGAATGATGTATTGGATTATGAAAGGACATGAAAATTATTTTGGCTACCTCATACAACAAAATATGATTAAACTATCGAAAAAGAACATGATGCTTCCATATGGTGGCCTGATCATAAGACTAATCCATGCATATGACATAGTCATCTCACCTGATGAAGAAGTTATAAAACTAGATAGATTTAATATCATAAATAGAAACCTACTAAGACAATTAAGGTGTATATTCAGAAATGAGATATGGATTAGATTACCTAGAAGGACTGATCCCCTCCCACCTAATCCAGAACCTAAAACACTAATATTTAGAGGAAATTAATCTTCTCCTACTGGTCCCTTTGAGGCAACACCTCTAGTAGAGCAAGCACCCCCCTCATCCATCGATGACATAGGGACTCGAATAGATCGATTTGAACAATGTTAAGATCAAAATTTAACTGAATCACAATAGATTCATTGATAACTTAATACCTTGTTTAGACATTTTGACTTGCCACCACCTGAATAGTTGTGTATGCCTTTTTACTAATGACAAAGGGGGAGAAGTTGATTTAAATCCCTCTCCTCCCTCTCTTTTATTATGCTTATTTTGATGTTGTAATCTTGTGCTTGCTTTGATGTTGTAATCTTATGTTACTTATCTTGATGTTGAAATTCTGTGCTTACTTTAATGCTAAAAATTTTTATGATGTTGTGATATCTTTAATGCTGAATGATGCAATATCAGATTCTTAATATTGTAAACTTTTGAGTACTACAATCTAATAGTGATAATATTTCATGCAAGTAGTGATGAAAGACTATGCCAAAATATTTTATCATGCATGAAGTGATTGTGCATTTAATATCTTGATGACTTGAAATTATGATGATGCACAATGCATTTTCTAATTTCAATCAAAGCTTGAATTCAAGGTTGTGAATTCAAGTTTACATTTTCTCAAGTATGACATATTGATAAGGGGAGTTAAGGTTAACTCCTTCACCAATTGGTTGTCATCATAAAAAATGGGGAGATTATTGAATCTCGGATTTTGATGATGAAATCAATTGGTAAATTGTTTGACCTAATCTATGTATTGAGATAAGTGTGTAGGATTAACTATGATAGCAGTAAGGCATAAAGCAGATGATGGGCTAGAGTTGAAGATTCGGACGATGTATTGGGAGTTCACCGAGAGATCACCGAGAGTTCGTTGCCGAAAGTTCGTCGGAAGATCGCCAAGAGTTGGTCGGAATATCACCAAGAGTTCATCGAGAGTTCGCTAGAACTACACCGAAAGACTCGCAGGAGGATTGCCAAGAGAAAAATAGATATATTGAACTAATTACTTGCCTTAATTATAGTTATAACTTTAGTTGAGTTAGGATTGGGAGATTATCCCACTAACTCAGTTAGGGGCCAACTGGGCCCTAAATAGGGCTGGATTGGGTCGGATTGAACAACACATTTGGCATCTGAAATCATGGCCGGCGGTGGCACTACCAGGGTCGACGGTGGCACCGCTTGGGACTCCATCTCCCAAGTGTTCTTGGCGGTGGTACCGTCAATAGTTAATGCTATCAAGCGGTGATACCACTCCTGTCAAGCGGTAGTACCGCTAGAGCTCAATCTCTGAGCTCTATCAGGCAGTGGTACCACCCAGTGTCAGTTTGCAAGAAATAGTACCGCCTAATAATGGCAATGGTACTGCAAGTACCCCAAAATCCGGGAAAGTGGCATTTTTTGACTCCAATTCAAAAGCCATTAGAGCTTATAAATATCCCACCCTTTTTTGCAAGAAAGGATAACAATGTGCAATCGAAAGTGTGAAAAATTCTAAGTGTTTGGGGTGTTAAAAGTGTTGTAAAAGTGAGAGGAGTCCTCCTCCCTCTCTTAGCTTTGTAACCATTCAAGAAAGAGAGTGAATCTTGTAAGGGTTATCTCCTAAACCCGGTCAAATGAGAAAGAGTTGTAAAAGGTGGTTGGTCTTCGCCTATTGAAGGAAGGCCATTAGTGAATGCCGGTGACCATGACGGAGGAGGAATCAGAAGTGGATGTAGGTCACAATGACCGAACCACTCTAAATTCTGATTTGCATTCTCTTTGAGCAATTTAAATTACTATAAACTTCCTTAATTTTCTCTTTACCCTCTTACAAGCTCTTTCAAGTCCAATATATTTTCGAAATAGATTTAATTAAAATGAATATTTTATAAAATCAATGATTTTTTCACTGCACTAATTCACCCCCCCCCCCCCTCTTAATGCCGCTCTTGATCCTAACATGTGTTGCCCTAAATCCTGCTGCTATTATCTCCATATACTAGTAAACATTTATTAGTCCTTCTCAAATACTTAAGAATATACTTTATTACTTTCTAGTGCTTCAAACCTAAATCCGCTTGAAACTTGCTTGTGACAATCAAAGCATATGCTATATCAGGCCTGTTACATAGTATGACATACATGAAGGACCATATCACTGAGGCATAGGGTATCCTATCCATATTTGTCATTTCTTTAGAAGTCTATGGGGACATACTCTTATAAAGCGATATCCCATGTCTCATCAGTATAAGACCTCTTTTAGAATTTTTTATATCAAACCTTTTGATAATGGTGTCTATATACCTGGACTAGTATAAGCCAAGCATTCTCTTGGATCGATCTCTATAGATCCGAATCCTCATGATATACGATGCTTCCCCTAAGTCCTTCATGGAGAAATGTCTAGATAAACAGGCCTTTACTATAGAGAGCATTCCTACATCATTCGAAATAATTATGATGTCATCCACATAGAGCACCAAGAAGGTGATAGTACTCCCGCTTACCTTCCTATACACACAAGACTCATCTTCATTTTTAATGAAGTTATAAGATCTGATTGCCTTATCAAATCTTATGTGCCAACTTCAGGATGCTTTCTTCAGTCCATAGATAAAGCTAAGTAATCTACACATCTTATCTGGACTATCCTTGGACACGAATTCCTTAGGTTGTAGTATATACACCTCCTCATCGAGATTACCATTGAGGAATGTAGTTTTCTTATCCATCTGCTAGATCTCACAATCGTAGTATACTATAATAGTGAATAGAATTTAGATAGATTTTAGCATAGCTACGGGTGAGAAGGTTTCATCATAGTCAACACCATGCTTTTGACGATATCCCTTAGCTATTAGCCTTGTTTTATAGGTCTCCACCTTTCCTTCTACTCTGATTTACTTTTTTAAGATCCATTTACAACCAATGGGTGCAATACCCTCGGGTGCATCTACTAGGTTCCAAACCTTATTGGAGTACATGAAATCCATCTCAGAATTTATGGTTTCTTATCACTTCCCAGAGTCTATAGTCGTAATAGCCTTCTCATAGATCTGAGGATCAATATCCTCAACATGCTCTCCTCTAATATGTCTCACATATCTCTCAAGAAGATTAAATACTCTACTGGACCTATATAAAATCGGAGACTATGTGCTAGGTACTTGAATAGACTTAGGCTGTGGAGTAGTGCTTGAGCTAAGTTCTCCAATCTTGCTCAACTCTATCATGCTCCCACTGTCTCCACTAAGACTATATTCCTTCTCAAGGAATACTACTCTCTTGACTACAAACACCTTTTAGTCCTCAATGTGAGAAATAATACCTACAAGTTTCTTTGGGGTATCCCACAAACTTATACCGCTCCATCCTAGATTCTAACCTGTTGGAGTTGTTCTTTTAACGTAGGTAGGGCAGCCTTAAATCTTAACAACTTTAAGATCGGGCTTATTCCCTTTCCATATCTCATATGGTATAGACACTACCGACTTAGTTGGAACTCTATTCAGAATATAGGTTGTGGTTTCTAGGGCGTATCCCTATAATTAAAAGGGTAGGTCAGTGAAACTCTATGTCTAACAGTGTGTGATTCCTTCTTTCAGATATACGATTGAGTTGAGGTATATAAGGAGGTGTCCATTAGGAGAGAATCTCTTAGTCCTTGAGGAAATTGGTGAACTCTGTACTTAAGTACTCACCTCCTCGATTTGATCGTAGAGTCTTAATACTCTTTCTAGTCTGTTTCTCTACTTCATTCTTATACTCTCTAAATTTCTTGAAGGCCTCGAACTTATACTTTATTAAGTACATATGTCTATACCTTAAGAAATCATTAGTAAAAGTAATGAAGTAGGAGTAACCACCTATAGCATGAGTTGACATGGGACCACATAAATCACTATGTATGAGTTCCAGTAGCTCAGTGACACCCTCTCTAGTTTTACTAAATGGAGAGCTAGTCAGTTTTCTACGAAGGAAATGATTTTAAGTTCCATATGACTCATAGTCAAATAGATCTAGATATCCATCCTTTAACAACTTTTGAATTATTTACTCATGGATTTGACCTAGCCTATAATGCCACAAGTATACACTGTTCACCTTATCTCATTTTCTCTTGGACATGCTTACATTTATAATATATGGAGTAGTGTCTAGCATAAACAAACCATTATGCAATGTTCCTCTCGTGATGATCTTAACATCTAATAATATTGAACAACCATTATTCTCATAAATTAATTTATATCCACTAATTGTCAAACATGAAATGTAAATAATATTTTTGATAATAAAAGGAATAAAATAGCATACATCAAAAGCAATAATGGCTCCACTAGGCAGATGTAGGGTGACCTCATCAACAGCCACTAGAGCAACTTTTGCTAAATTTCCCATCTTAAGATCCATGTAGCATCTCGCCAATCTCCTAGGTCTTGCTAGAACTTACAATGAATTGCATATGTGATAAGCATTGTCAGTATCCAATACCTCTATATTATTATAAGAGTTTGACAAATAGAGACGTATCATGAATGTACCTAAAGCTTCTCCAAGCTTCTATTTCACCTTCTCTATAAGGTACTCTTTGTAGTTCCTCTTATAGTGCCCGTCTTTGTCATAATGGAAACACTGGCCTTTGTCCTTTACTAGGTCCTTCTAGGCAACCTTTGCTTTACCTAGGTTACACTTACCCTTGCCCATCTTAAGGGACTTTTTTATCTTTGTTTTCTTTTTAGTCTCACTAGTATAGAGAACTGGCTTCTATTTCTTGATAGTGCTCTTTGCCTCCTTTAACATATTGAGGAGCTCAGGGAGAGTCAACTCAGGCTTGTTTATATTAAGATTTATTATAAACTAAGAAAAGGAATCTAATAGGGACTAAAACATAAGATCCACACATAGGTTATATCCTTTAGGACCATTTCTAGACCTGTGAGTTTCTCTATCCACTCAATCATTTTTAGGACATGTTTCTAAACTAGTGTCCCTTTAATCATCCTGGTGCGAAAGAGACTCTTGGATATTTGATATCATTGAGTCCTTCCTTATTCCTTAAATAGTTTACGAATATGTAGGATAATGAATATGACATTCATCTTTTTATGTTGTCTCTATAACTCAAGAGACATGAAGCCCAACATGTAAAACTAAGCAAGAGTGGAGTCATCTATGTACTTCACGTAGTGAGCGATCTCATCCTCGCTTGCCCTTTCCTCGGATGTAGGCATTATTGTGTTAAGGATATACGTAATTTTCTTCGGCGTGAATAGATTCTCAAGTTGTAGAGCAAATCCATGTCATTTGGACTAGTGAGGCGGTTGACATCAAGTATGATATGTGAGAGATTTGAAAGCGACATTGTATGAAAATAAACATATAGCAGAAATAAATAATATGTAAATTTTGGAAAAAGTAAACAACTAAGATATGGTCTTCTATCTTAATCTACTCCTACTATTTTCTCGTGAAACACACAACTCTCTCTAGTATGGGAATAAAAAATCTCCGGCATATCTCTAGTGGGGATCAAGATCCAATCGATGTCTCAATATAACCTCAAGTGACTTGACCAATTACACTTAAGCCCAATAGGTAGGCAACTCTTGCCAATTATAACCTGTGATTTCTATTCTGTTCGGCCTTCGAACCATCATGGTCTCGAGGGATTCAACCAACCATGATATCTAGTTAAGCCATCACCATTGTTATACGATGAGTCTGATTTGATGATATGCCCTCGAGGGACTCGACCAAGTATACCATATCCTTAGGTCACTAGTGACATCTCTATGTCATAGGCAAGATCTCGAATTGCAATATAGGTGAGCTTTGACGGAATCGACTAACTCAACCTATGTCGGGAATCGATTTCTTCCTATAACAATGAAATGCCTAGTGGGTCAATCTAATTGTCTCATATCTACCGACTTAATATTATTGAGAGGTATTTTTGATTTGGTATCTTAATATGACATGTCACACATATATGTATTTAATATATATCTACATCATATGCAAATATATATATAGATATCTAGTAGGTGCAAAAGCAATCACACATCACATGAGCAATCACACTAGATAAACATGAACCATAGCCGAATGTGATACGTCTTGAGCCAGGGAGCCTAATTACTCACATCAAGATTTATGTGTGCATCGGTGTATCTCCATGCCCTATGATCATCCATATCATCCTCGTCAGTTCCGTTGGTAGTTCGACGCATCTCTATACGTTGCGATCGTCTGTCTCAACATTGTGAGTCCCACTACCGCTTCCATGCTCTTGCTATGCCTCCTTATGTCATTACAACTTAATCACAAGCATGCAGGCCAAATAATAAATGAGAAAAAAAATTAGATGCTAGCAGGCCCCAATAATAATAATAATAATCTCACCACATGTGCACACACATCATACGATCCATGATCGGCCATCCATATCATATATCATATGTACATATCACCATGAAGGACTACTAGATAATAATAATAATAATAATAATAATAATAATAAATTAAACTATTTAATTAATTACTTTGTAGCCCTTTGGGTTACCCTACCCTAGGGTACCCCGTGTGGCCAGGAAACCTTGGCTGCTAGGGTTACCCTTGCGGCTAGGAATTCCTAGCCATAGGACTAGCTTGGGTAGCCAGGGTTCCCTAGCCCCCAAGTTTGCATCTGTAGCTAGGAAACCTTGGCTGTAGGGTGAGCAAGGGCAGCTAGGAAACCCTAACCACCAACTTGCCCCATGCGGTCAGGAGTCCTGGCCACCGAGGACTCTTGGGCGGTTAGGAAACCCTAGCCACCACCTTGCCCCATGTGATCAAGAGTCCTAGCCGTCGGGGACTCTTGGGCGGCTATGAAACCCTAGCTAACTATGGTGTCCCCTACAACTAGGGAACCTGGCAGCAGGGGCTACCTACCCCTAGGCCAGGAGCCCCTTTGCTGTGTTAGGATCAAGAGCACTAAGAGGGGGGGGGGGGGGGGGGGTGAATTAGTGCAGCGGAAATCTTTCTGCGATTAAAACGAAAGCTGCGTTCGTTCGATAAAAAACGATTTCGATGTAAAAGCCAATTCTAAGATTACTTTAACTTAAGATTGAGCGAGATGACGTTAAAGTAAATCTATGAAGGCAGTTTGCAGTTTATGATGGAAATCAGAATGCAAGCGCAAACTGAAATGCGACGTTCGTACGATTCTGAAGATACCGAACTTTGAGATACGTTTTATAATGAGCATAAGACAGTTTACAGTTATGGTTGAAATCAAAACGTAAACGTAAACTGAAATATGATGATTCTACGAAAAAGCCGATTTACGTCTAAACGCAGATTCGGAAAGCTCTGAACTTAGAAACTCGTTCGTAAAAGTGCAGAAGGTAGTAAGCTATTGAGGAGGTTTGCAGTAAAGATAAAATGCTCAAAGTAAATGCAAACTGAGATTTATAGTTGTTCGGTCAATCTTGACCTACTCCACTTTTGGCTTCCTCCACCGACGAGGTCACCGACATCAACTAGAGGCCTTCCTTCAATAGGCGAAGGCCAACCACCCTTTTACAGTTTCACTCCTTTTGACAGGCTTAGGAGACAACCCTTACAGAAATTTCTCTCCTCTCTTTACAACTCAAAACTTTCAAGAACAGAGGGAGGAGAACTTTTGGCCTTTACAACAATTTTGAGCTCTAAGAAACACAGAAAAGATCAAGATTTCGGTGTATGTCTATTGCCTTTTCAGTGCTGAATGCGTGGGGTATTTATAGGTCCCAACCCAGTTCAAATTTGGAGCTCAAAACTATCAAATCCCATAATTCCGGGATCAGGCGGTTGCACCTCCTGACTAGAGCGGTTGCACCGCCTAGCAGAGCTCGAAGACTGAGCCTAAGCGGTTGCACCTCCTGACTGAGGCGGTTGCATGGCCTGCCAGAGCTCGAAGACCGAGCTCAGGCGGTGCTACCTCTCTGTCAGGGGAGGTTGCACCGCCCAGTCTCGCTCGGAGACTATGCCCAAGCGGTGCCACATCCTGGCTTGGGCGGTTGCACCGCCCAGTCTCCCTAGGAGACTTAGCCCAGGCGGTGCTACCTCCTGGCTTGGGCGGTTACACCGCCCAGTGCAATCAGGGTCCGAATGGGTAGATCCATTCGGCCCAACTTGGGTTTTTCAGGGGCCCAATTGCCCTAAGACTAAGTTAATGGGATCACCTCCCATTTCTAACTTAATCAATGTGCTAACTACGATTAATCCTAAGACAATTTATGCAGCTTGCTCCGGTGCGTCAATCGCTTCTTCCGGCGAGTTTCCGGTGAACTTCCGTCGATCATCCGATGAACCCTCGGTGATGGTCCTGCGGACTTCCGACAAACTCCTGGACTTGCGACGATCCACTTGGCGAGTTCCGACGAGATTCATTTGGCAAGGTTATGGACTTCTCGGATTTGTTCCCGCAGAACCTCCGACGATAGTCCGAACTTCCGTCGAACTCTCGAACTCCCAACGTGATCATTATCTTGACTCAAGCGCAACTCCTGCTGCATGTCTTAACTCTCATCGTAGTTAATCCTGGACACTTATCTCAACACATAGATTAGACAATAAATGACAATTGACTTCATCATCAAAATCCGAGATTCAACTTGCTGCTTTTGGCTAGGTCGAGAGCAGCAAGTTGTGCTCTCGACTAAGGCTGCAAGCAACCTTCAGCCAAACCGTAGGGCAACAACAGTTGCTACTCTTTTCCCTCTATTCTATGACAACTTATTTAGTGATAAAACATCAATGTAAAACACCTTTTAATAGGGAGGAGAGATGTAGTTCATATCTTAAAAACTATAACAAAAATCGTAGTAGTCATGCAAAATAGTTTCTATATAATTGAACACAACATACATAGTTTAAAACCAATCTTTTGCATGAGCAACCTAGCTTTGATACTACTTTTGGGAAATTTGGTTTGACATTGTAGGGAAATCTAGGGGCGACATCACATACAAAGCAGAAGAACAGAAAACAAAATCCCCCAATTTCCCAAAGATGTGTTCGTCGTCGTGCGAAGATTGGTTCGCAAAATCTGTAAAACTTAAAACCACGTATGAGATAGTTATGTTATCTAGGGAGATCATGTATTCTTGAATCCCTATAGATCTATAGGAGAGGATGAACGAGATCAAGCATCCTCCTCTTTAGCGGTGATCCACATAACAGGGCTGCGACGATGCTCCTCAAATTTCCAAGTTTGCTATCTGAGGAGGTGAAGGGGAGAGGAGAATATGAGGTGGTAGCCAAGAAAACCTCTGGCCTCTAGGTGTTTGGTTCCCTCCTATTTATAGAGACACTCTGTCAACTTAACTCTAATGGATCATGTCCTATTTGGTATTGAATCTCCATCAAACTGTCCAAGCCTCTTAGATTAGTAGATCTCTATCTAATAATATCTCATTGGCTCTTATTGGATCTCATATATAGGATCCAATAATTCAGGGGCTTATTAGATATCCAATAAGATAGGAGTCCGATGGATATCTTATCTCCGAACCTTTACTCATCGTCACGCCTATCATATGTGTATGACCCTCTAGGCCCAATATCGAGCTGATTGTGAGTCATAGTTGTCAGAACTCCTACTAGCCCAGTGAATTATTATCTCCATAATAATTCACTCGACTCTTCGACTGGGAACGTACTAGGCCACTACGCCGTAGTCTCCAAATGATATAGGGGAATCTAATCCTTTGGACCTATCTATCCTCAGTTACTATGTATCTATAGTCCCTTATCTATTTAATACTCCAAAGACTATATACCGGGCATGGTACTATCAGGCCCATATAGTTTCTACTCAAGTCTCGCTCTAATCGGATTCTCCCAAGAAACTCTTTCTCTCTCAATTCGAATGACCCTGGCCAGGGATTTGTCTGAGCAAAAACACATAAGAATATTTCTCTTATGACACATGTCAGCTCGATATTGGGCCTAGAGGGTCACACACATATAGTAGGTGTTGCAACGGGTAGAGATTCATATATGAGATATTCATTGGAGCTCCTATCTTATTGGATATCTAATAAGCCTCTGAATTATTGGATCCAATGGATAAGATCCAATAAGAGCCTATAAAACATTATTCGGTAGTGACCTACTAATCTAAGAGGCTTGGGTAATTGGATGGAGATCCAATACCCAATATGATAAGACTCATTAGGGTAAGTTGACAAGGGGCCTCTAAAAATAGGAGGAAACCAAAGGGTCATAAGCTAGATTCTTTTTGGCTGCCACCACCTATTCTCTTCTCTCTCTCTCCTCAACCTATATCCCTTATTTGGGATGTGTGGACAGCAAGAAGGGGCAGCCCCTTCTTGATTGCTTGGTGTGCGCAACAAGGAGGATTGGACAGCGATTTGAGGAATGTCTTCATAGCCCTGCCATGTGGATCACTACTAGAGAGGAAGACAATTGACTGTCTTTATTCTCTCCCATATATCTGTAGGTTTTCAAGGATATACACTCTCTCTAGGTAATACAATTTCCCTTATACACATAGTTTTTTATTTTACGAGTTTTTGCACACCAATCCTAGAACAACGATGAAACCTCATTTTTTTACGATAATTCTAGGATTTTGTTTTTGTTCTTCCACTACACATGTGATATCTACTAGTTATAGGTGTCCTACAAACCAATCACGTGAGTGATGACACATGTGACTTGACACGTAGTCATTTTACTTATTATTATTATTTGATATTTTATCACTTTATTTTGCCTATTACAAGAATATATTGTGATATCCATGGATTTATGTAAATGGAATCAGATCGTGATAAGATCACAATAATGAGATCAATTCAACTTTAAACACAGATCCTGAATAATCTCAATCATAGGTTACTCGAGAGGAACATTGAGATAACCGGACAGATTGGTGTGCTGCATACCCATTTATATGATGAATACAACTAGTCTCATAGTTGCTCGTGTGGTAATACTAGAGATATAGTGTAGGTGCTCATTGGAGAATGAGTTCACTGATTAATCCACTCACGGATTGTTGGATGGTTGATGATGCCTTATTGTCATATAATGATTCCATCATCCCAGTGGTATATTTAGTCTTTAGACTTGAGACACCAAGGATATCCTGTATGAGTACTCCACTCTTTGATACCGGACTTAAAGGTTTGGAGGTTTCAAATCTAGCACAATCGGTTATCGGGAGTAGTAGCCAACTTTACGAGGGCTATTGAGTATCGATAGAGGATCATTCACTCTTGGCGTCATGAGAGGAATATCCTATGTGTTCTTATTCAAACAAATCCCTAGCTAGGGTCATTCAAATTGAGAGAGAAAGAGTTCTCTGGGAGAATCCGATTAGAGCGAGACTCGAGTAGAAACTATATGGGCTAGATAGTAACATGCTCGATATACAGTCTCTAGGGTATTACATGGATAAGGGACTATAAATACATAATAACGGAAGACAGATAGGTCCAAAGGATTAGATTCTCCTATATCATCTCGGAACTACAGCATAGTGCCCCTAGTACGTCCGTAGTTAATGAGTCGATTGAATTATTATGGAGATAATAATTCACTAAGCCAGAAAGAGTTTTGATAAGTATGACTCACGACTAGCTCGATATTGGGCCTAGAGGGTCACACATATATGGTAGGCATTGCGATGAGTAGAAATTCGGATATGAGATATCCATCGGACCCCCTATCTTATTGGATATCCAATAAGCCTCTGAATTTTTGGATTCTATGGGTAAGATCTAATAAGAGCCAATGAGAGATTATTGGATAGAGATCCACTAATCTAAAAGGTTTGGGTAGTTAGATAGAGATCCAATACCCAATAGGGTTGGATCCATTATGGTTAAGTTGACAAGGGGCCTTTATAAATAGGAGGGAAACAAACACCCATAGGTTAGAGGTTTTCTTGGTTGCCACCTTCTGTTCTCCTATTTCCTTCTCATTAGATAGTTGGCTTGGTGATTTGAGGAGCATTGTCGTAGCCCTATTGTGTGGATCACCACTAGAGAGGATGCTTGACCTCCTTCATCCTCTACTATAGATCTGTAAGGATTCAAGGATATATGATCTCTCTAGATAAAACACAATCTTTTATATACATAGTTTTTTATTTTATGGATTTTTCACAACAATCTTCGAATGACAACAAACACAATTATGTGAAATTTTGGGATTTTTTTTTCTATTCTTTCGCTATGCGTCCGATGTCGCTCCTAGATTTCCCTATAGTAGTATCAGAGCTCGGTTGTTCGTGTGAAAGATTAG